>NW_004797861.1:0-1505 GCF_000002075.1 Aplysia californica | reverse complement strand
TTAAAAAATGATGTCAAAACATAAAAGTAAATTAATTTGGTTGTCTACAAATACAAAGATGCTATGGCTATTTAACTTTTCGAATCAAGCCGAACTACGCGGGTCGTCATTTTGTTTTGACCGGAAGTTCTCGCGCTACTCCTCTATCTCTCTCCACTGCCCACAGACAAAATTTACGCTTTTAGTAGGCTACAGTTGTAATGGAACGTTTGTTCACGGCATTGTAATGGAACGTTTGTTCACGGCATTGTAATGGAACGTTTGTTCATGGCACAGAATTCTACAATTTCTCTGTTATCACAGTGTAGAATTCTGTGGTTTAGGGTGAACGCAAAATTTGTTGGCCTAGATCTAGATATATAGATCTAGATCTAGGCTATAATAACGGTGAACGCGCACCGGGTGAGAATAGCCAAAAGACTCGCCAGCACTATTCTCGGCGATTGTCAAGATTTCCGCATTTAATTCCTATGTGCGTCTTCCATAGCCTCAGGTATGTTTCGCTTTGGTCCCTAACCCTAACCCTGACCAGGGTTAGGGTTAGGGTTAGGGCTAGGGACCAAAGCGAAACATACCTGAGGCTATGAAAAACGCACATCGGAATTAAACGCGGAAATCTTGACAATCGCCCTATTCTCACCCCGGGTGAGAATAGAGGTGGCCCTAGAAAAAAGGGCTTGACAAAGATGTGGTAAATCTTGCTAAAACTGCGCAGGGGCCAAGACAAAGTGAAGTAAAAAATCTATAACTCAATTTGAATAGTATAGGCCTAAATCTAGATCTAGATATCTAGATCTAAATCTAGATGCAGCAGACAGCTCACTTGCGTCACTAGCTACTGACTAGATTTAGATCTAGAATCTACTGCTAGGTTACGACTACCGATCAGTACCGGTTACGGCAGATGGCACTGCGTCTCAGTCACGATCACAATATAAAGTCTGACGCACTAACGCACAACACTGGTTACTAAAATAGAACATACCCTTCAATGTAACTACGATCCGCTAAAAAGTCGTTCAATGCTTGAAGCCCAGCTTGCGATTTTAAATCTCCAAAACCCATTTTGAGTCTGTTCTTTAGGCCGGCTTCTAGTCACCCGTGCAACGTGCCACACAGCGGAAGTGGAAAAGAAAGAAATAATGAGCCAGGCCAGCCAGGCAGAAGGAAGAAGGAAGTAAGGAAGAGGTTTATTCGCATTTCGCATTGGTGTTGAATACTGGAAAACAAATTTTAAAAAAAATCTTCCTCAATGAACTCGAATACTAAAGAAATCCGAGATAGTATTTTAATTTCACTGCCGGAGGATAGGGCCCTAGGGGACTTTAAAAGGGCAACAATAGGTCACTTTTAGAAGATTGTGAAAACGTAAGTATGTTTGAGTTTGTAAGGAGAGCAGTCGGCATTTTTTGTGAAAGTCATCTAAAATAAGGAAAAATTTAGTCTCCCGTACTAGATCTAGATCTATATCAACTATTATAAATGGGTCAATAAAAACACCCAAT
>NW_004797860.1:516853-524448 GCF_000002075.1 Aplysia californica | reverse complement strand
ATTTTGTCTCTTCTTGTTTTGTTGACCGCTCTTCTAAGTAGACACAAAGGGACTGGTCACAGCGGGTACCGGCGGAAAATAAGAATGATCGTTTCGCCGCAGAATGAATTCGATTACAGCTAGATTTCAATTTTTACGTTGCTAGTACATTGTGATGTCTCAGGGACAGAATTGTTGTAAAACGCTAATTTTGTTTTTTTTAAAAAGGTTGAAAGTTGAAGTTCATGTACTTGACGTCACAAAGATACCTAGCTGGGTGGTTGGCGAGTGCTCTGGTGAGCTTTGCTCCTTCTCTCCTATCAAACATCTATTGTCCCGATCTCTCCTCCTTCTTTCCTATCAAACATCTATCGTCCTTATCTCTCCTCCTTCTTTCCTATCAAACATCTATTGTCCCGATCTCTCCTCCTTCTTTCCTATCAAACATCCGTTGTCCCGATCTCTCTTACTTCTTTTTTGTATTTGTCACTCTCTTGTAACACCTCTAGTCTTCGGCACTTGTCATGATCTTGTTTTGTTGCAAGTGCCGTAAAACTCTTACTAAAACGAAAGGAAATAGTTGGTTTCTGTGTGGGGTAAGGGTCTGTGTTCAGGATGTCTCAGACACCACATCATGACACGACAGAGGAGTATAACTGTATATGCCATCAGAACAGTCGAAGAGCATGATAGAAAAACGTTGTATGTTAATGTAAGTCCCAAACCGGAGATAGTTCGTTCATAAATCTGGATTTTCTGTGCGCGTTACTTGCTCCATAACAAAAATCTGTTCCTCTCAGAAACTGTCAAACCGACCAACAGGATCTGTCCTGGGCTGTAGACACGAAAAAAGACTGAACGCAACAAGGAAAAACAAAAAAACACGGATCTAACTACTGCTTATTTTGAACCTTGAAACTTTATTTCATCTCAATCCGTTTGATCGGGGGTTGTTTCTTTGTCCGTTGTGATCTTCATTTCTTTCTTCTCCCAAACAAGGACTTTGTCCCCGGCCTGTGGTGGATCCTGGAGCAGATCAAGAGAACCACACAGGGGAAAGATCTCACGCGTTACCAAGTTCATCACCGTGAGGTTTTTGATTGAATAATACTCTGTAGTAAAAACAGTTAACCTCTTTTCATCTTCTGGTTGTCGTTAATGATGAGTCAGCAGAATGCATAACGGCTGTGTAACTCTTGAACCTAACTGCCTCTCGAGGTGAACTCTGAACTCTAAACAGAGACACCCTCAGGGCTTATGTTGTTATTTTATGACCCACGGGAGATGTGGGAGGAATGTTACTGCTATCTGGGAGTTGAAACAGACGTATGTTAAATAGGTTGTGTTTAGAACTGTTGTAGGATGTAAAGTAAACTAAAGTTGTTCCCGCATCCGATCAGGGCATTGGGGATTGCCTTGTTAGTGAGACAGTGAGACAACTTCCTGGGCCTTGGGCATATTGTGGTGGTACTACATGTAGTTGTTTTTTTAAAAGGGTGTTTTCTTTTTCTTCTCTTTACTTCTTTTTCTTTTGTTTTGTCGTTTGTTTGGTTCCTTAAGGCCGCTGTTCTCCCAACCGTAGCAGAGACTGGGCCCACCATTTTGGGAACTTCATGGTGACATTAAAGATGGTTCCAGTAGGGAACGGGATAGAGTGTGCCCACGTCCCTCGTGACTCATTGGAGCAGCGGAAGATATAACTAACGCTAACATTACTTGAACGCAAGCCCACATCATCACTCATCACCACCATTATATCTAAAATCATCACCGCTCTCAGATCAATGACGTACATCTATAATCGTTGAATCTCTATCTACTGTTACAGTTACTTGTTATACCAATTAGCATACTCGTAATGCACTAATGGACATTATCGGAAGTACTTTTTCCTACTAACCAGAAAGCGTCAATCTCATAGAAATGGGCAAGGGATTTTTAAAAAAGAGCCGCGGTTCTTCCACAAGCCAAAGTGATATATATATATATATATATATATATATATATATATATATATATATATATATATATATATTCCAATCTCAACAGGTGAATGTTTGTCGCCACAAGGCTACTACCAAATGCTGTCACCTCATGGTGTGGCTGGAACATTCTCTGATTAAATCCCCGAGTCCCGTGTCCTGTCACACGCAGACGGAAAAAGGTTTTTTAAAATTATGTACAAAAACAGATAACTGTACCATGAACCACTGTCTTGTGTTGTCGTTCTTTTCTCATTCCTTTCCACCTTTAACGAAGCATTACTTGTTCACTGCTCTGTCTATTCCTCCATTATTAAGGTGTTCATATTTTCCTTGAACATTGCAGTTTCCCCAAAACGACAAAACGACAAAACGACAAAACGACAAAACGACAAAACGACAAAAGTCCAATCAATGGAGTAAATGGCAACAAACAAAAACACCCCCAAAAAATCACAAAAAACCCCATAAAAACAAAAACAAAACTACGCATCGTAAAAAAGACGCAACCTTAGAAAATTAAAGATAAGGTTGGTAAGAAAATAGCTGCGGCACTAGGCACCTCCCAAGGCGTGTTATTCTGGTCTCAGATCTAGCTCATTTGGGCGGTAACATTGGAAATATATTGCCTCTGTTTTCCATGTACAGATCTGATGGGACAATATGGTAGATGGTGATTGGCATTTTAAAAATAATCCAGACTCAGTAGATAAAATACAAGCTGCAACTTTGAAGTAAGGTTGTGATTTTTATGAGGGAGCTAAATATAACAATATAGCATATACAATTTGCTCTCACAACAGATTTCTGTCAGCCTCAGGTACATGGAACATCTCAGGTACATGGAACATCTCAGGTACATCGAACATCTCAGGTACATGGACCATCTCAGGTACATCGAACATCTCAGGTACATGGAACATCTCAGGTACATCGAACATCTCAGGTACATCAAACATTCATAAATAACTTGACAGTCATGCCCTATGCTGACGAAAGGCCTTTTTTCTTATTCACAGAAGTTTCGAGAAACCCACGATCTTCCGTTTTCTGACAACATCTGTCGAGCATAATTAAGGAATATGATATTCCGCTCCAGGTGGGAGATGAGATCAACTGTTGGTGTGCTGTGGGCGAAATACTTGAGATAGTAGATCTAGAAGGCGACCGAAAACCGTAGATTTGTCCTAACTGTTGGGAAAAAGAAAAAGGCGTTTTGTCAGTTTGATTTTGATTGAGTAAGTGTTCTACGGCACTATCGACTCAATTTTAGTCATTTACGTGCCCTGAGTCAGTGTGATTTTGATAGAGTAGGTGTTTTACGACACTATCAACTCAATTTTGGTCATGTAAGTGCCATGTGTCAGTGTGAGACACAACAATCCGGTCCCGTGTTATTCAACAGTTCCTTCTGTGGTAGTCAAAATGTTCCTGATGTACTGTACTCCAGTCTTCATTATGATTACTAGTAGTACTAGATAAGTGACTCCCTTTAAAAAAAAAACTTTCGTTATAAAAGCAAATCTCTTAACAAAGTTAAATAGATAAACGACCCCAGACGTTAACCTCACTCCCTTACAAAGACCCTCCCCCCCTTCCCATCGAACTCCATTGTTATTTACAGACATTTACAGAGGTGAACATCAAAGCCTCGCACTTTCGAGAAAAAAACTATCTCAGAGCCGCGCATTTTCGACAAAAAACTATCTCAGAGCTGCGCGTTTTCAAGGATATCTATATAATTAGATTGCCGTATACCAAGGCAAGTTCCATCCAACAATTTCAGTACCATCAGCGGTTTACTGGGCTTGGGACCAGATATCAATTTGATATATTGAAATGAATGAGCAGGCTTTTCAAGTAGAAAAACACAATATCTACAGGACAGAGGCGATCTTCAAAGTGTTGGGGCAGCATTGTCTTGCGCATTCCGGATAAAACTTGAAGTTGTGAGACTTGTCCATTTGCGTGCATTTGCTTGTTACACATTCTCCCTTCTTTCTTGGTAGTGCCTTTCTGTTTGGTCTGTGATTTTAGTTTTAGCTTAGAAATGTAACGGTCTGGAATTCTTTAACGTCAGCAAACCCCCCCCCCAAAAAAAAAAACAACAACAACAACCCACCATAATATCTTTGGATGGGGGCTGCATAGAGTAATTTTGTCAAGGGGACTGTAACCGTTGGACGGGATCGGCCGTCTATTTGTGTCGATATCGTCCAAAAATATTTTCTTGGGTATGCGAGGCGTCGTGGTGAAATCAGGCGCTCGTCAAAATAATGAAATCAAAGAAGTCGGCATTAAAAAAAACCCAAAAACAACAACAATGGGCCATTGTTTTCTCATTTTCTTCTTTGTTTTATAGCTCAACCCCTTTTATTTCCATTTTAAAACACAATTTTGTGTTGATTTTACTGAAAAACATAGATTAAAAGCACACAAAACGTACATTTTCAGTTTCCAATGACTCTCAGGCTATGGAAGTTAGCCAACTTTGGCGGCCATTTTCTCTCTAATTTTACCTCTGAAACCAGGCGACTCTGACCTCTTTCAATCGTAATTATTACAATTTCTATTTAACATAGATGGATATTTAATTTCACCAAAAGGAAGGCAAATGAACAGGCTTTAGAATTATACCGATATACCCCCAAATTTCCCAGCGCCTGAGTCCACCACACCGGGACTCTGCAGCCACTCGACATGAAATGTGAAAACATGGAGCAAGTGTCAGACTAGAAGTATTTGGGTGTTACAATAGACAACAAACTCAACTGGCGTGTCCACACTTCTCTCCTGCATAAAAAAGTGAACAAAAGACTATTTTTTCTAACAGAGCTAAAGTATTTTAAAGTTGATAAAACATTGATGTCCATGTTCTACCATTCAACCATACAAAGTATGATCAATTTTTGTATAACAGCATGGGCCGGGAACACAAGACAACAAGATAAAGAAAAATTAAATCGACTAATACGGAAAGCATGTAAAATTTCAACATCTTCATTCCCCTACTTGGATGAATTGTACATAACAGCTTGCACTAAGAAAATTGATTCCATCTTTTTAGACAACAAACATCCCTTGTTCCCTCAAATAAAAACATCAGTCAGAAGTAAAAGACCTAGGCTTCTGATCTGTAACAAAGAAAGATACAGAAGGTCATTTTTACCATCATCTATCAAAATGCTTCCATATTAACCATCTTGTTTAGTGTACTTACGACCTTAGAGCATGCATCAAAATATCATTGAGTGTGTATCTAGCTTACTATTATTATTGTTTATATTGCTGCTCATTTACATTATGCATGAGATTGTAAGCCTACGAGGGTATGCATGTATGTGTGTGTGTGTGTATGTGTCTGTCTGTCTGTGTGTGTGTGTGTGTGTGTGTGTGTGTGTGTGTGTGTGTGTGTGTGTGTACACGTGGTGAAACACCAAACCAACATGCCAGAATCAGGACAATAAAGGTGTATCTAACTTATATTTAATTTCCTGTCTCAACTCAGGCGTGAAATACAGGGTGATAAAAAAACCCCAACTAAACAACTTTTTTTCTTAATATCTCGCGCAAAACTTGTTCTAGAACGCTGTAATTTGGAACAGACATCATTCATTCAAAAGGAATTTGTTTGACATGAAATTCACAAAGAAGAAACATATTTTGAAAATGGAAATGGCTTAAAGAAAAAACCACCCCAAAACGCAAAGTTCTCCATATTTACACAAATCTTGTAAAGAAGGCCGTGAAAAGACTGGTTGACTTTTTTCTTTATTTTCTCATTGACATTTAATGTTCCATCCCTGCAACATTTAAACAATGTTGAATTTCTTTTACATCTTTTAAAAGACCTTCGATTTCATTCTGGAATTCCTAGAACCAGTGCTCCACATGCCCTCCTTTGGACTCGACACATTTTTATCGCGTTGTTCGAAATGTTCAGTGGCGCCCTAACTCAAGGACCTGCTAAACCATGAGTGTTTAAAGCCACATACACTGTACATGTTCACTCAGAAGTGGCTTCTAGAGACAATAGGGTGGGGAGCCCAATAGACAGCAGTTTTGGAGTCAACATATCCCGCACGGTGTAAATGGGCTTTGCACTACACCAAATGTCATCGAGGAAACGATCCCGCTTTTCAAGACAATCGAGGAATCATGAACACTTTGCCTTGCTCTGATTCATGTCATCTCGGCCTAGCAAAGATGAAAATGGTACAGTCGTTAATTAAGATCTTCCCTGAGAATGCAGACTGTTGATGTGTAGGAAAGTCCTAGCTGCAGATCATCTACGGACAGACGTCTCATAGGACTCGACTACTGAAATCTGCACCTGGTGACGTTTAAAGGGCTGTGCATTGTGCGTGTACGACCTGAAGTGGTCATATGTAAGGACATTTTTAGTTCCTATTCGCTTTAGACCCAAACTGACGGAACTTCTCTACTCATGACTCAAAAGGTCTTGAGGGCACCGAAGCTTTCTTTCCATGCCGTGCGCGGAACGTACGGAATGTCTGGGATGGTGAGTTTCTGGAGAGGTTATAATGTTCATAACAAAATACTCGCCGCTTTTTACTACACTGAACCATGATTTCAGCTGGCAAACGAAATTTGGGGAAAATAATGACCTAGGCCAGGAGAGCCCCCCCCCCCCCCCCTAAAGACTTTGGTAGAAACACAATGCCACAGACACGTAGATGGAAAGTGACGTATCCTATTTATTACACGCCTCTCTTCCCGGGCCTCGTACGTCGGAGTGTGGTCGTAACAGATCGAGTCTACTCAGCATCCGTGACGGTTAACTGTCTGAGCATGATGTCGTCCCTCTGGGCTGGGGGGAAGGGTGCTCTGGTGTGGTTGTCTGGTTGTGATCCTTCTAGGCTTGTAAGGATTCGTTTTGTTAAAAGTGTTGTTTAACACAAAGTCTAAGAAGTTAGCAAACCTAACACATTTTTTTTTCTGACGAAATGAAGCTTAAATTGACTTTTATATTGTCAATAAGAGATCAAGTTTAATCACTTAATCATTTAAGTAAAGAAGTGGCTATCCTCACCCGGGGTGAGAATAAAAACCCTACGATTGACCTCTCACCCCGGGTGAGACTTGCCAGCGTTGGATATTTTCACCCAGTGTGAAACAAGATCTGTTTTTCCTAATTTCGAAATACTTTCTATCGATGTGGATGATCAAATTGACAAAAGCAAAGAAAAAACTGATGTTATAGCACAAAAGTAAGCTAATTTGATCGTCTACAAAGATGCTATGGCTCTTTCACTTTTCGAATCGTGCCGAACTACGCGGGTCGCCATTTTGTATTGCCCGGAGGTTCTCGCAAGATCTACTCATCCCCCTTCTCTCTCTCTCTCTCTCTCTCTCTCTCTCTCTCTCTCTCTCTCTCTCTCTCTCTCTCTCTCTCTCTCTCTCTCTGACCAATTTATTAAATCTGCAACCTGCAACTAGATTACAACTAGATCTAGATTCGAGACTTTAGTAAAGGCAGAGTCCAGGGAAAAACATCAATTAAATTCGTGTGGTGCAGATGAGTAAAGAGAGACCAAAACAATCTCTCTATTGCGACTATCATTGCTCATCACTTCGCCTAATACATGTTCCGGTAGATTTAACTACCTATAA
>NW_004797860.1:514129-515679 GCF_000002075.1 Aplysia californica | reverse complement strand
CATATAGAGGACAAAAACCAAACTTTTAAACCTTTTTTTACTTCAGAGAACAAACACCCACATCCCACTCATCAATTCTATTGAACCGGAAGTCGCAGTCCAACAATTTTTTTGGGACCACTGAGGGATCTTTAACGTGTGCAACTAGCACTCGGACCTCCGAGATGTTTTGCTCTTATGATCTGAGAAGGCTAGGCGTTAGATCTTACCTACCCCAGGATCAGGGGTGTGGCTTAAAGACAGCCAGTATAAGGAGCCAAGGAGTAGCAGTAGAAAGGCTGCAGAAAGAGTCAGGAGCCCAGAGGAGGGGGCAAAGGGGAGAGGGAAGAAAGTGGAGACGAAAGCAGACGACAGAACATGGTTAGAGAGGAAGAAAAAAGGTGAAAGGAGAACATTTTAGAGAAGAAAATTTTCCGTCGCTGTCAGGTTTCGAACCTGGGAACTATTGAATTTAAAGCGAACACGTCAACCTCTAGACCACGAGAGCCCCCGGACGTGATTTGAGTAGATGTACAATTAGAGCCTACTAGAATGTTCCACATCTCGACCAGAGTTGTCCTTCGAAGCAAGAGGCTGGCTCCCACACGTGGCATGCAGTTGTGTTGAGTGTTGACACTGACGATTAGAGAATCTAACTTTTGGGGGGATTTCCTTCTTTTTTTAAAAACCTGGACTGGATGAAAATCCTCTCTACTAAACAATAGGTCGACCATTTTGAGATTATTTCCAATCACTTGCACCTAGTCAAATGTAGGCCTGTACAGAGTGCGCTATATTTAGATCTAAGTGTCGAAGAATCCAGGTCTTATCAAAGAGGAACAATAACATAGCCGAACAAAGAAATAGGAAAAACAGAAAAGATGTAATTTTCGTAAGGGGGATGTCGAAGATTAGATTAGAGGTGTTACAAGAGAGTAACAAACACAAAAAAAGGAGGAGAAAAGATAAGGAGGTTATATAGCATTCTGAAACAATCTCAACTTCCTGGAAGCATACAGTGCTCGCTGCCATTTTAATATTTTATAGGCGCTAAACACTAACATAGTGACAAGATGTTTCACTGTCTATGGCCAGGTGCACATTCCCACCTGGGTGAAGTGGGGGAGATTCGTGTAAAGTCTCATCACAGGGACACAACGTCGGGCCTGAGGCTCGAACCCCGGACTCACAACCTTACGATTGCGAGTCCAGTAGCACCTTGCTACCTTTAGAATTACAACGTTCTATGTGACATTTCCAGCTGTGTGGAGTTAGGAACAACATGAGATCAGAAACCTAGAGCTCTATCTGCTCTGTCAAAATCGTACGATTATTCGGAGTCGTTTTCAAGATATTCCAAGAATTCCATTCGAAAAAGCTTGACAAGTGAATCTCAAAATCTTTGACGTCAAATTCCATAAAACTAGGTACAAAACAGACAGATCTTTGAACGTGTCTAGGGTAGAGAGTTGACTACAGATCTTTGTACGTGTCTAGGGTAGAGAGTTGACTACAGATCTTTGTACGTGTCTAGGGTAGAGAGTTGACTACAGATCTTTGTACGTGTCTAG
>NW_004797860.1:510160-512175 GCF_000002075.1 Aplysia californica | reverse complement strand
ACAAACACGTACAGGTACTCCAAGTGGTCTACAGGTACTCCAAGTGGTCTACAGGTACTCCAAATGGTCTACAGGTACTTCAAGTGGTCTACAGGTACTCCAAATGGTCTACAGGTACTCCAAGTGGTCTACAGGTACTTCAAGTGGACTACAGGTACTCCAAGTGGACTACAGGTACTCCAAGAGGACTACAGGTACTTCAAGTGGACTACAGGTACTTCGAGTGGACTACAGGTACTTCGAGTGGTCTACAGGTACTTCAACAGGTAGCCTACTCCAAGTGGACTACAGGTAATATATTATCTTCCAAAACGCAGTTCCACTGAGGAGAAAAGTCCCCACAGATCTTCTTTTTTTATAGTAGAGGGTTTTACGGCGCTCGCAACACCTACCCCACAGACCTGTGAATGCTGACACTGACACCTATAGACCTGTGAATGCTGACACCTATAGACTTGTGAACGCTGACACTGACACCTATAGACCTGTGAACGCTGACACCTATAGACCTGTGAATGCTGACACCTATAGACCTGTGAACGCTGACACTGACACCTATAGACCTGTGATTTCCAACGATAGATTGACCAAAAATTCCCAAACCACACAAAGTTACAGTTCAAGGCCAGCTGGAAACAAGACAATACAAACAATTTTAGGGACAGCAGGAGAAGCAGGTAGGCATCAGCTCTCCCAAACTGGACAAGGATTTATTGTAACAACCCTTCCTCTGACACAAACATCATAAACCTTAAGCATCTTTCTACATGTACACTAAGTCCTCGCAGACTGCCACAATTGACAAGCGCTGTTGAAAGAAAGAAAAATCCACTCCATGACTCCATGTCAGCAGAACGCAGCGTATGATACAAACATAACATTTGAATCCCTTTGTGTGTTTGTTTTCCCTCTATAGACACTTCCTGCAGACAATGGACGAGCCAATGGAACCACTGAACACGTAGCTCCCACAGCCGAGGTGATGGCTCCCAGCGAGGGACTCTCACACTACAGCTGTCCTCAACGACAAGTGATGACACACTACAGCTGTCCTCAACGACAAGTGATGACACACTACAGCTGTCCTCAACGACAAGTGACCACACACTACAGCTGTCCTCAACGACAAGTGACCACACACTACAGCTGTCCTCAACGAGATACAGTTGTACCATAGGCTGTACAGTTGTACCATAGGCTGTACAGTTGTACATGGGACATTCCCTGACTTCAGACAGGACATCTGTACATCTGATTCGACCAGGGAAGTCATTACAGCAATTTCTGTTTTTGTGCAACAGGAGGGGTACAAGGTCACCCTATCCCCCCCCCCCTCCCCAAAACCTCATCCAGAGTTTGACAATGCAAAAATGCTTTGCTGTATTCAGTGACATAACACCCTCCCCCCCTCCAAACCGTAACTTTGGAGCAGTAGGACCGAGTTAAAAAAAAAAATTGTTTAAGAAGTATTCTATAATATGAGAGCCCTATCCTTGCTGGCATACGAGTTTCCTCGAGACACGGGCTATGTGTTTGGTGCAGCGACATGACTACAGGATATACAGGTGCACAACTACCACGCAGGCTGTGGCTTCCAGTCGATCTACGCCACAAGTGGGAGCCACAGGCGGTTCCCATCAAGGCATTCCTGCCTACAGCTACAACAGAGTACCGGAGGAACAACAACCACAAAACCCCAGCACCACAGAGGAAGGGAGGGAGGCGGGAGATCTGTCATCAGAGTCCACATATGGGCAGTTTCCGGGCTCTGAGCTACGTTGTTCTAGTTAGAGATCCAACATAAAGTCAATCAGAATGGAACATCGACTCCTCCGCTCAATTCAGGCCCAGCCTCACTTTGACTTAGACAAGGGTTTATGGCCGCAGCGTACTCGCTCAACTCTTCACTGCTCAGCTTGGGTCGTTGTCCCCGCTGGTTGGCTAGGAACGTGCAAGAACGACCAAGGGAGCAATAAATACGTAGCAAGCGTTGGGGGGTGGGGGGGGGGGGGGGG
>NW_004797860.1:508462-510060 GCF_000002075.1 Aplysia californica | reverse complement strand
GGGGAGAGAAGAAGAATAGAAGCTTCTATGAATGTCTCTAGATCAGTTCAAATGTACGCCCACCTACCTATAGTCAAATCGATTAGGACAAAAGGACAAGAAAAAGGGGATGGGAAAAAAACCAGGTCAATAAATCGTCCAATGGAAAAGACAAGAAAAAGTTTGGCAAAAACAGGTGGTGTGGTGAGCATTGTTTGTTTCCTCATGACCAAATACTCCAGCATTTCATGGAATCAAACATTGCAAGCAGTTGATTCATTCACGCACCACGGAAGTAGAACACCAACAAACAGAAAATAAAAAGGGTCACCAGCGATGGGCAAGCTTTGTACAGAAATATCACCCCCCCCCTCCCCAAACACTTTTCCAAATTCAAATGACACCCAGGAAATCTTGATCATGTCAGGGCAAGCCTTTGTTCTTCCACGTACAGACACGCTGTAAAGGTACACACAAAAACAACATGGATAGTTCGGCATCTCACAGCTGAGGGCAGCTCTTGACCTCTCTGCTTCCCTTCTCTCCTTCTCTATAGATCTCTCCGCTTCCCTTCTCTCCTTCTCTATAGACCTCTCTGCTTCCCTTCTCTCCTTCTCTATAGACCTCTCCGCTTCCCTTCTCTCCTTCTCTTGTTTCCCTAACATTTCTAGAAGTTTCTTCGCTACAGAGGAATGCGACGAGCCTACAGACCAAGACTTGCGCCATATGTTACCGGACAAGGAGAAAAACAAAAAATTTCTGTAGCAAACATTCTTAGGGCACGAGAACTCCGAAAAAAAGAAAAAAAAGGAGTCAGCTAACCCCGTGACAGCAGTGAGACGTGACAAAGCTAATTATGTTCATGCCTATAGATGGAGTGGAGGGGAAAAGGACAGAAGACAACAAAAATGAAGCAATACATCGGCTGTGAGGATCCCCTGCCAAGTCAAACATGAATGCATCTCAAATATGACAGAAAAGACAAGACATTCCAAAACCATACCTCCTGAAATCAACAGAGTTCACGGAAAGAAATTGAACCATAATTCAAAGTACAAGTACATTCAATCATACTGTTCGCCTTTATTACTCTTCAAGTCGCCACCGATCTTGTATCCCAAAATTTTGTTCCAGTCTATCCTGGAGCGTGTGACAGGCAGCTGGCGACGGAGGGCCTTGAAGGTGGTGTCAGACATTGTCTGGTAGTTTTCTGAAAGAGCTCGCTGGTACTCCCCTTCAGCCTCCGAGATGAGGTGAACCAAGTTCTTGGCCGTCTCCGGTTCACTCTGGAAACACAACGGGAAGTGTTCTTGTTAATGGTGAGAGTTCTCGTTCATGGTGAGAGTTCTCGTTATTCTCATTAATGGTGAGAGTTCTCGTTATTCTCGTTAATGGTGAGAGTTCTCGTTAATAGTGAGTGTTCTCGTTAATGGTGAGAGTTCTCGTTAATGGTGAGTGTTCTCGTTAATGGTGAGTGTTCTCAATGGTGAGTGTTCTCGTTAATGGTAAGTGGACTCATAAATAGACTGAGCTTGAGCAAAGATTTTTTTTTCGCTTTAGAAAGCGTTTTACGGCATTCGCAACACGATTAAATCATATAAGTGCCGATGGTTAGAGTA
>NW_004797860.1:507365-508362 GCF_000002075.1 Aplysia californica | reverse complement strand
TGGTGAGTGTTCTCGTTAATGGTGAGTGTTCTCGTTCATGGTGAGTGTTCTCGTTATTCTCATTAATGGTGAGAGTTCTCGTTAATGGTGAGTGTTCTCGTTAATGGTGAGTGTTCTCAATGGTGAGTGTTCTCGTTAATGGTAAGTGGACTCATAAATAGACTGAGCTTGAGCAAAGATTTTTTTTTCGCTTTAGAAAGCGTTTTACGGCATTCGCAACACGATTAAGTCATATAAGTGTCCAAGTTTAGAGGTGTCACAAGAGAGTAACAAACACAATAACACCCCCAAGAAACGACAAAAACAATAGGTGGCGACACACCTCCCCTCCATAAACATTCTCTCTCAATCTCTCTGTCGTGTTTAGCCCTGCATGTTGTGTAACCTCACTGACGTCAGCCCCAATGAACTTCTAACTATCTGTCTGACGTTCTGGGCCTAAGCAACTGCTAGTGTCACATTCCCAGTCAGAGATCCCAGTCAGAGATCTCACATTCCCAGTCAGAGATCTCGCATTCACCAGACAGAGATCTCACATTCCCAGTCAGAGATCTCACATTCACCAGTCAAAGATTCACCAGTCAGAGATCTCACATTCCCAGTCAGAGATCTCACATTCACCAGTCAAAGATTCACCAGTCAGAGATCTCACATTCCCAGTCAGAGATCTCACATTACCAGTCAAAGATGTCACATTCCCAGTCAGAGATGTCACATTCACCAGTCAGAGATGTCACATTCCCAGTCAGAGATGTCACATTCACCAGTCAAAGATGTCACATTCCCAGTCAGAGATCTAACATTCACCAGTCAAAGATCTAACATTCACCAGTCAAAGATCTAACAAACATTCACCAGTCAACGATCTCACATTCACCAGTCAAAGATCTAACAAACATTCACCAGTCAAAGATCTCACATTCACCAGTCAAAGATCTCACATTCACCAGTCAAAGATCTAACTGATCTAACATTCACCAGTCAAAGATCAAAGATC
>NW_004797860.1:501999-507265 GCF_000002075.1 Aplysia californica | reverse complement strand
TGAGAGTTCTCGTTCATGGTGAGAGTTCTCGTTATTCTCATTAATGGTGAGAGTTCTCGTTATTCTCGTTAATGGTGAGAGTTCTCGTTAATAGTGAGTGTTCTCGTTAATGGTGAGAGTTCTCGTTAATGGTGAGTGTTCTCGTTAATGGTGAGTGTTCTCGTTATTCTCGTTAATGGTGAGTGTTCTCGTTATTCTCGTTAATGGTGAGAGTTCTCGTTAATGGTGAGTGTTCTCGTTAATGGTGAGTGTTCTCGTTATTCTCGTTAATGGTGAGTGTTCTCGTTATTCTCGTTAATGGTGAGAGTTCTCGTTAATGGTGAGTGTTCTCGTTATTCTCGTTAATGGTGAGAGTTCTCGTTAATGGTGAGAGTTCTCGTTCATGGTGAGTGTTCTCGTTAATGGTGAGTGTTCTCGTTCATGGTGAGTGTTCTCGTTATTCTCATTAATGGTGAGAGTTCTCGTTAATGGTGAGTGTTCTCAATGGTGAGTGTTCTCGTTAATGGTAAGTGGACTCATAAATAGACTGAGCTTGAGCAAAGATTTTTTTTTCGCTTTAGAAAGCGTTTTACGGCATTCGCAACACGATTAAATCATATAAGTGCCGATGGTTAGAGTAGTTACAAGCGAGTTAAAAACACAAAAACACCCCCAAGAAACGACAAAAACAATAGGTGGCGACACACCTCCCCTCCATAAACATTCTCTCTCAATCTCTCTGTCGTGTTTAGCCCTGCATGTTGTGTAACCTCACTGACGTCAGCCCCAATGAACTTCTAACTATCTGTCTGACGTTCTGGGCCTAAGCAACTGCTAGTGTCACATTCCCAGTCAGAGATCCCAGTCAGAGATCTCACATTCCCAGTCAGAGATCTCGCATTCACCAGACAGAGATCTCACATTCCCAGTCAGAGATCTCACATTCACCAGTCAAAAATTCACCAGTCAGAGATCTCACATTCCCAGTCAGAGATCTCACATTACCAGTCAAAGATGTCACATTCCCAGTCAGAGATGTCACATTCACCAGTCAGAGATGTCACATTCCCAGTCAGAGATGTCACATTCACCAGTCAAAGATGTCACATTCCCAGTCAGAGATCTAACATTCACCAGTCAAAGATCTAACATTCACCAGTCAAAGATCTAACAAACATTCACCAGTCAACGATCTCACATTCACCAGTCAAAGATCTAACAAACATTCACCAGTCAAAGATCTCACATTCACCAGTCAAAGATCTCACATTCACCAGTCAAAGATCTAACATTCACCAGTCAAAGATCTAACTGATCTAACATTCACCAGTCAAAGATCAAAGATCTGACATTCACCAGTCAAAGATCTGACATTCACCAGTCAAAGACGTCACATTCCCAGTCAAAGATCTGACATTCACCAGTCAAAGATGTGACATTCCCAGTCAAAGATCTCACATTCACCAGTCAAAGATGTGACATTCCCAGTCAAAGATCTGACATTCACCAGTCAAAGATCAAAGATCTCACATTCACCAGTCAAAGATCTGACATTCACCAGTCAAAGATGTCACATTCCCAGTCAAAGATCTCACATTTACCAGTCAAAGATCTGACATTCACCAGTCAAAGATCTCACATCCACCAGTCAAAGATCTCACATTCACCAGTCAAAGATCTCACATTTACCAGTCAAAGATCTGACATCCACCAGTCAAAGATCTCACATTCACCAGTCTAAGATCTCACATTTACCAGTCAAAGATCTGACATCCACCAGTCAAAGATCTCACATTCACCAGTCAAAGATCTCACATTTACCAGTCAACGATCTGACATCCACCAGTCAAAGATCTCACATTCACCAGTCAAAGATCTCACATTTACCAGTCAAAGATCTGACATCCACCAGTCAAAGATCTCACATTCACCAGTCAAAGATCTCACATTTACCAGTCAAAGATCTGACATCCACCAGTCAAAGATCTCACATTCACCAGTCAAAGATCTCACATTTACCAGTCAACGATCTGACATCCACCAGTCAAAGATCTCACATTCACCAGTCAAAGATCTAACAAAGAAAAGTAGTCCATGGCACCAATAGTATTCACACTCACCTGAACTTTTATATTTTGTTTCACTTCCTTTGAGCTGACTAATTGAACATTTCCATCTTCATAGTAATGTACCTGAAAGTACAGAAGGAACATAGTAATGTACCTGACACCACAGAAGGAACATAGTAATGTACCTGACACTACAGAAGGAACATAGTAATGTACCTGAAAGTACAGAAGGAACATAGTAATGTACCTGACACCACAGAAGGAACATAGTAATGTACCTGACACTACAGAAGGAACATAGTAATGTACCTGACACCACAGAAGGAACATAGTAATGTACCTGACACTACAGAAGGAACATAGTAATGTACCTGACACTACAGAAGGAACATAGTAATGTACCTGAAAGTACAGAAGGAACATAGTAATGTACCTGACACCACAGAAGGAACATAGTAATGTACCTGACACTACAGAAGGAACATAGTAATGTACCTGACACTACAGAAGGAACATAGTAATGTACCTGACACCACAGAAGGAACATAGTAATGTACCTGAAAGTACAGAAGGAACATAGTAATGTACCTGACACCACAGAAGGAACATAGTTATGTACCTGACACTACAGAAGGAACATAGTTATGTACCTGACACTACAGAAGGAACATAGTAATGTACCTGACACCACAGAAGGAACATAGTAATGTACCTGACACCACAGAAGGAACATAGTAATGTACCTGACACCACAGAGTGAAGGAACCAACAACACATTACTGACCACACTAAGCTGGGGATAAACGACTAGATCTAGTCACAAACTGAAAGTCGTGAGGGTACCAATTTTTGAACGCTTGTTGACACATAAATTCTGTATTTCTGTTCAAATGTTGGTTAATTATTGTGGTTAGATTTCCCATCCAACAACACTGAACAATAAACCACCAGTCAAACAAATAGGAAGGTAGGAGTCCACAATCTCTTAATCATTGACTCCCTCACAATTTCTCGTTTCTGACTTGTCGTTTTCCTTCTGCAGTCTTCAAGTGTTTTGCGGCACTTGCAACACAATAAAGTCACATAAGTGTCCAAGATGTGTTACAAGAGAGTAACAAACACAATAAAGTCATATAAGTGTCCAAGATGTGTTACAAGAGAGTAACAAACACAATAAAGTCATATAAGTGTCCAAGTTTAGAGGTGTCACAAGAGAGTAACAAACACAATAAAGTCATATAAGTGTCCAAGTTTAGAGGTGTCACAAGAGAATAACAAACACAAAAAAGAAGAAGGGGAGATAAATAATTTATTACATGAGTTGTGGCGTTAGACCATGATTTATCCTACGAGTGAAATTGCCAAGTTGTAATCACGAGTTTCAACGAGTCATTACAACTGGCAATTTCACAACTAACTGTAAGTAAGTTACTTCAGTGTTTAAGGCTATTGACCCACATCACATCACACAAAACACTCATTTGATGAGTAAAGTTTCCATAATGAAACAGTACAGGTTGTGCACATATCTCTCATCATGGGTCAAACATTGCATATTTCTGTCACTGGGCCGAGTCAGGCTGGGAGGGATTAACAATTTCCTTTGATGGACAAAGTGTGAACAATAGAAAATAAAGTGAAATTCATCTTCAATTTCCGGAGAGTTACAGCTCTCACTCTGTCACTGTACGGGAAAGAAGGTGGCAATGGTGAAATGGTTACATCTCTCACACAAAGAAGACAGCAATAGAAAGAGAGTAAAGAAGTAGGACCAACCAGTGGCACCCTCCAACTATCGTAGCCCGTTCATGAGAGTGTCGAATGTACCCCAGCCACATCTCAAAAACGCTGTAGAGAGTGAACAAATAGCCTCTCAGCGTTACTCCTTCCTACAGACACGATGTACCGGAGAACAGTGTTCTTTGCAGCTGAGACAGGTGAAAGTCCTTTTCCGAGGTACCATTATTTGTTAACAATGACCGCCACCAATCATGGGTAGAAACTACATAACTGACCGCATCAATTTGATTATAGCGTGACCACGCGTAGAAGATGAGTATTTTCAAGTCATTTACAATAAATATGTGTCATATGTCCTGAGGAAAATCAAACTCAAGAAAGAATAAAAACCAGGTTTAATGCAAGTCTGACAGGAGCTTTTTTAGCAGGAAAAAAAAATTGGAGAGCTCTGATTTGATCATTTCTGTGTTCACACACTTTAAAAATAAAAACTTTCACTCTCCCAGCCTTCTGGGCGGGCAAGAAACACGAAGTCTTCATGTCCATTGACTAGTGCACCAAAGCACTGTCGTTCTACCAATGACCCACTGACTAGTGCACCAAAGCACTGTCGTTCTACCAATGACCCACTGGCTAGTGCACCAAAGCACTGTCGTTCTACCAGTCAGCCATCCCCGTTTACAAAGTCTCACCTGCACTCTTAGAACACCGGTGACCTCGGCAGACCCGCCCGACTCTGGGAAGGTCACGGACCACTGGCCCCGCCATCGGCCGTTCCTGCGGGGAAGGAAGACAGTGTGGATTCAAGAATAGCTTCACGACACTTGCAACACAAACAGCTGAAATCAATGCCCAAGACGACAGCTGTCAGTAGAGAGTAGCACATAGACAAAAGGAGGAAAGACAAAGATGACAAATGTTGGATAGAGAAGGAGCAAACCACACCAGAGCACCTGCCAAACGCCCACAAATTAAAACAAAAACATTAACCAATACGACAAAAGCTCACAAACCACCCATTTATCAGAGCATTTCTCCCATAAATAAGACAAAATCATGATCTGCAGACAAGAAGTTCATGTTCCCAGCAAGCTGTTCAACTGTTCCACCACCAGAGAGCTAAAGTTTTCATGAAGTGAAGAACAAATACACAGTTCTTTTCCCTCTATACTATGAGGCTTTGGTGCTTTCTTCAACACACACACACATACACACACACACACACATCCTTCACAGAATAACAATACCTCGTCTGTCAATTCTGACGATGACCAATACATCCACAGAGGAGAACATTTCTCCAGTGAAATAGAAGAACTAGAAGAACTAGAAAACTTAAAGGTTACGCTGACCTGTGGCTGGCGTGACTCTCTCTCTCTCACACACACACACACAAACACACACACTCACACACACACACACACTCACACACACTCACACACACACACACACACTCACACTCACACACACTCACACTC
>NW_004797860.1:483278-501314 GCF_000002075.1 Aplysia californica | reverse complement strand
CACACACACACACACACACACACACACACACACACACACACACACACACACGTACCACCAGTTCTTGGGCTCAAAAGCGTGACTCTCGAAGCATGCGATGATGGTGATGTTTCCGTCCGCGCTGCTCCCGTAGACGGTGGCCACGCCAAACTTGTAGTGGGAGGCGATGTACGCCGTCACCGCTGACTCAATGGCCGCCCGCCACGACTCCGCTCGTTGGTCCACTTCCGCAGGTTGAACATCCTGCCGGCCAAACAGTTCAATTTACTTGGTGTAAGAGTTTTACAGCACTTGTAGCATAGCTAGGTCATACAAGTGGCCAGGGTTACAGGTACTACTAGAGAGTTGAAAAGTACATTAAAAAACAGGAAGACAGATAAGGTTGACAAAGGTTTGAAAGAAAAGAAGGCCCAAACCACAGCAGAGCACCCGCCAACCATCCACTGACAAAGGTTTGAAAGAAAAGAAGGCACAAACCACATCAGAGCACCCACCAACCACCCACGACCCGCGGGGCAAAAGAAGAACGGTGCAGACTTCATCAACTCGTTTTTTCCATGGGCACATTTCTTCACAAAATAGGAAATCCCCAACTTTACAAAACAGTGGTAAAAACTGTCCACACTTTAACCGTTTCGCACTTACAGTGCCCGTATGCGCCCGCGCCGGTGACCCCCGCTCTTCCCTATAGCGCCCGCCACGAGGGTGTATGTTTCGTTGCCGCGGGAGGCTTCTACTTTTACTTTCATCAGAAGTTTCACTTAGCTATCTTTATAGAGGAAGATTTCCGGTTTACTCTGGTGTTTTTCTTGTTTCGCTAGCACAAAGAGTCACTTTTTGAGCGGGAACAAAAGTCGGAGGAGATTTTATTTGTAAACACGCCATCACGTCTCTAGGATGCATGGGCGCAAAACTGCCCGATATGAGTACGACAGAAACAAAATAAAAACAGCCAAAGAAAGGTCTTTTAGGTGCTTTCAAGTTTCCACCAGACGCTTCAATCTCTGTGAATGTGTTGTATTTCTTTTGTGTGGAGTACCTCTTTGTCAGTGGCAGAAACTTCGTGAGTTGAAGAAATGTATACGAGGTCTAGAACTAGACTCGAAATCCAAGACACGCATCTCAGAAAGACCTCTCATATCATTTCATACTCTCCTATTCCACTTATAATTTTGTACTAGTAATTTAGCTCATTCATTTTCCTTTCAGAAAATACTATTTTCATCATTTTTGGTTGTGTTTGTGATTTTATACAATTTTTTTAGTTAGGTACCCCTTCAATTTTCATGGAGTGTTTGCCCTTGTCTGAAGGACTGGGGGCCACAGCTGGCCACGCCTGCTAAGTGCGAAAGGGTTAACTAAGTACATCCCCACAGAGTACATGAAATACCTGCCGAGGCACATTGCCAACAATTTTCAAAAGCACATGCAGATTCCTCCCGACAACAGCCGTAATGTACAACAAACACAAATATAGAAAGACAAACCACAGAAAAGTTCCCCCAAACCGACCTCACACCCGATAGTAAACATACAGACCTGTTGCCGACCTCACACCCGCCAGTAAACATACAGACCTGTTGCCGACCTCACACCCGCCAGTAAACATACAGACCTGTTGCCGACCTCACACCCGATAGTAAATATACAGACCTGTTGCCGACCTCACACCCGATAGTAAATATACAGACCTGTTGCCGACCTCACACCCGATAGTAAATATACAGACCTGTTGCCGACCTCACACCATATACCTGAGCGGCATTTTGTCTGGGAGCACCTCACCACATACCTGAGCGGCATTTTGTCTGGGAGCACCTCACCACATACCTGAGCGGCATTTTGTCTGGGAGCACCTCACCACATACCTGAGCGGCATTTTGTCTGGGGGACACCTCTCTACATACCTGAGCCTCTTTCCTCAGGTGGTCGTAACGGAACGTTTGTTTGGATCGAGGATCCAGGAATCGGTTGTTTCCTAAGTCACCATGTTCTGTTATAAGCACCTGCAATTCCAAAAAACAAATAACAATTTTAAAAAACATAACATAAAAAAACCACCTCCAAAACAGCAACAACTCCCAGTAAATGCTGACAAAAGTGGCCACATCCCCTTGGACTAAAAACTTGCACATGGCACACGGCTTGGAAGGAATCATTTCCCCATCAGATGGTGTAAAAAAAAAGCAACAGATTTTGTCAGTTCGTCATTTTGAGGTGCTGGATCAATTAATGTTGGTAATATTCTTGTCTTACAATACGGCCATCAACATTCAAGATGGCAGCTCATTTTCACAGTAACTGCGTTTACAAACCCCCCAAAAATGAATTTTTATTAGACACTGAGAAACATGATATGGCACTAACATTTTAATAAACAAGGACAATACACAACAATGGTCTCAAGGCAACAAGCAGAATTGATCACCTGAAAATCTGAACCTTCAATTTTGCATGGCGTGAACTGATCTCTGTTGTATTGTGCAAAGGCTCTGAAATGAAACAACGATATTGTCAACAGAAATACGAAGCCATACAGACACCTCATAGGAGCATCATTACTTGATTGGGAAAATTATACTATTCCTACAGATTCCAATATAAGAACAGTCCTTACTTTGAAGCTACAAATCAGAAGTTTCAATAATTCAAAGGCCGCTCCACAAGCTATTAGATCCTGTGCCACAATCTTGAGCATTTTCCAAGGTGTCATACTACTCATACAGTATTGCTTTGTACTTTTTAGAAAAAAAACCCATTTTCATATCAATTTGTTCTACCAGTGCTTCCACCAGCTGAAGCTGACAAGTAAGGAAAATTCTGCCGGGGGTCAGAGGGCCGCAGAGGCCCCCAGCAGGGTCCAGGGACAGAGTCCCGGTGGGGGTTCAGGGAGCGAAAGCCCCGAAAGAAATGGAAATTTAGTACTTTTAGAGGGTTGAAAATGGCAAAGCCTGTTTGAAGCGACTGCCGGCGAACCAGAACATTGATTTTTCCCCAACATTCTGTCTTGGTTGATTTCTTCCCCAAGATCTACACAATATATTTCCATGGATGACAATGTTTTTGTTTTGTTTTGTTTTTCTAGTAGAGGTTTTACGGCGCTCGCAACTGCATAAGGTCATATGAGCGCCAAAAGATTAGAGGTGTTACAAGAGAGTAACAAACATAAAAAAGAAGAAGGGGAGATAAGGACGATAGATGTTTGATAGGAAAGAAGAAGCAAACCACACTAGAGCACCCGCCAACCACCCACCTGGCAATGTTTAAAAGTAATAAAACCAGGTTCCCGTTCCATTGCTACTATAATTCAATTAATTTGTCATCGCACCATTGATAGAAGGCAAACTTGGGAATAATGAATAGATATGTACCTTCACAATACAGTTACCGGCGTATACCCTAATTTTCCTCAAATTTCACTCCTGAATGTCGCATGTCACAACCTCGGAACACCACTTCGAATTATTCTTGATTTTTTGTAGTTTTAGAATAAATTTCTTTCATTGCGGCCCTTATTGCGTTCCCGTGCCGTAGAATCTTCGTATTGATCATTTCTCTAGACCTAAACAAATTTGTAACAAAGTTTCTTTCTGATAGTAATTTTCTGTCTGAGATCACAAGTCAATTTACTCGATCAACGCGCAGATTTTCCAGTCGCGGCAACAATCCGAAGATAGACAGAGGGAATGAGGGAATGAGGGAATGAGGGAATGACAGAAAGGAGGAAATTGGCACAAAAAGTTCGCCAGATTTTGATCAATCCACAGGTAAAAATGTACTGCCGACAAGCCCGCAATGGGGCATAGCGGAAGAATGGCCGATGGCAGGAAAGGCGCATTCTGGCAGGTTTCTATAACAAACTATTACCGAAAGAATTACCGTAACTTATACTAGACTAGTTCTAAGCGATACGAAGGCGAGTACGGATCTTTAGCTACGGAATTTTGGTAGTCCTACACTGTCGCAGCTTTTTACGGAGGGTGTTGATAATGATGGAGGAACAAGTATGGAACTGGCAGAAAGTACGGATTTCCGTAAAAATAAGGAAGAGTGGAAGCACCGTCTACACATGTCGTAAATATGCTGCAGTACGCCAGTAGCTGCACAAGAAAAACATTCTATTTTAAGTATGAATTATATTTTTTACAATAACGAAATGTAAAGAAATTTCTGCTATTTTAGCGCATTTTAGCATGTCACTGAAACCAACAATGGAATTACTGTCAACTGCACATTTCTGAATTGAGTCTTTAAAACTTTATTGGTACCGAGTGTAAATTATCATGCATTTTATCTTCCATCATCTCAGGCATACACATAAATACGTTGTGGGGCTCAATGTTTTCCTCAATTTGGATATTTCGATGCGTCTGATGAGCATAAATGTTGTCATCATACAAATTGCCCATTTTGATGACTCCTAGACACACTTTTTTTTTCAGTAAGAGACTTAAGGCACTTGCAAAACAATAAGGTCATGTAAGTGCCGAAGGTTAGAGGTGTTACAAGAGAGTAACAAACATAAAAAAGAAGGAGGAGAGATAAGGACGATAGATGTTTGATAGGAAAAAAGAAGTAAACCACACCAGAGCACCCGCCAACCACCCACAGACACACTTTGAGCAATAAGAAGCGATTATAAAAGGGAAATTATACCAGAGGTTTCCAGTGGAAGACAAAGAAAGTAATCTTTGTACATCAAGATAATTTCTAGAAAGACACTTTACGTCCACTAATGAAACCCAACCCATGGAGTCATCATGTGGATCAGACGACCAATCAGAAGTGTATTTTGTAGTATGAGAGTACTATTGTCAGACTGGACTGGCAAACAGCTCTGACCAGTTTGTTCACACAGCGCCTCCACATTTGAGCCAAGGAGAAAGATGAAAAGCAAAAATATTTCTGTGTCATGATCTAGGTCATCAGTGTTCTGCTTGTCGGAGATCTGGTAGTTGTGTACGTTGAGTGAGTCACTGGAATGCAAAATGCAGCCAGATGTAGAGTTTTAAAGTAGATTGAAGCTACAACTGGCTTATGAGATGTGGTCTTCTTTGACGTGTGATGATTCAACAAATTTTGTTAAGTAAACGAGTTAACAAGTCGTAAATAACGCATTGACATCCTATTAATAATTATTACCAAAGTTAGGGAAAAGACTCATGTCAACTTAAAGTAAACAACCCCCCCCCCCAAAAAAAAAAAAAATTGCATATAAAAAGTACAAATGCAACTCACCCTGAAGCGCCTTCCTTCAGCAGAGCGTCATCGTCAAGTAGTATTCTCACATCTGAAAAAAAAAAAATTAAATTAAATTAAAAACAAAATTTTTATAACACAAATGAAAACTTCGAAAAGAAAAAAAAAAACTGATACCACCACAACACCTGCTAATACAGTGACTTAGTGCCAGTGTTTTTTACATTTAAAAAACAACAACATTTTTAAAGTCATTTTTCTTTAAAATATCATAAGCCAACAGATATGTGCAATGGTGTAGAACAGCATTTATTGCACATATCAAAATTTACCAATGGCATAAGGCTCAGCACATTTGCACTAGAGATATGGCAGGACTCAAAATAAAAATATATATATATTTGAACTGAATTTTACCATGTCACCTATAACACAAAAATGAGTGAGTTAATACTCGTGAAAACGAAGGAACACAAATTTTAGAACAACTGCCACCCCCCCTCCCCC
Source organism: Aplysia californica (assembly GCF_000002075.1). NCBI lineage: Eukaryota > Metazoa > Mollusca > Gastropoda > Aplysiida > Aplysiidae > Aplysia > Aplysia californica. Next base: position 495,608 of record NW_004797860.1, on the reverse strand, counting down.
ATTTTAACTCTTTATCTCCGAGGGAGGGGGGTAATACAAACCCACTACGCCAGGGCCCTTTTTTGGTACTTAATCAAAAACTGACAAAAACGACACTAAATGAACCACTAAATTGAAACTAGCGAACCAATTATGATATGCTGTATCTAATGAATGAACTTCCGGTAAAAGAAATGCCGAAAAGTAATTTGATGTTGAAGTCGTGGTAAAGGAATGTGCCCGAGCCGCTGTCAGCGACTCACCAATACAGCAGTTCCGACAGCGAGCCGCTGGGAGCGGCTTGCCGGAGATAAAAAGTGACGTCATAGTTCGAATTTAACCCCACTACCCATGCCTAAAGGCTAGGCTAACAAACTATTTCACAACAAAATCAAAATTATTTTTTTTTTAAAACCCCACACATTTTCTATAATAATTTATATAGAGAGAGCTCTAGATATATGATCAAAACTATAGCCAGTTAGTGACCTCTGCCAGATAGTGATTTTATACACAGCCAACAATAATTCCCTTTTTCTTACTAAGTTAGCGTTTACAAAGAAACAAACTTTTGCCAGCTAGTGAAAGTTACACAATTATAAATATTCACTACAGCTTTTGCGTTTGCTGGTAAAGCAAGCCAGGGCAAAAACAATATCAGTGAAAGTCACTGCAAGCGACTTACCATTGAAGACTTCGTTGAACTCTCCCGGTGGGGCATGGAGAATGAAATTTGATGCAATCCGCACCTGAAATAGAAATCAACATTGGCAACTCAAAAACATGAACATTACATGCGTGTAATTTTGTTGCAGCAAACCTCGTATACCGCCTATCGATTAAAGTTGGGCAAACAGCAGGGGTATAATCGGACAACAACGATAGCCTTCTTGAATAGATATATATAGATTCGTAAAGGATAGAGAGACTAGAGGCTAGAGGAAAAACTCTAGCCAATCTTGCCTCGTCTAGCTCTGTCTCTTGCCATTGCTATGTGCAGGGGAAAAAACAAGTTGCAACCATTTACATGTACAGCTCCTGTTAAGCTTTTGTGTAAATTCAAACCCAAAGAATCTAGGATAAGAGGGCAGGTTGTCAAAGGCCTTGTAGCAGACATACAATTTTTTAATTACCAAAATTATTAATTGTGACACAAAAAGTAATTTCACTGATTTAAACAACAAACCTCTGAGGGGGGGGGGGGGTCACCGTTATTTGAATTTGCAGATTGTTGAGTTTTTCCCTGATCAAGCCATGCTAACAAGACAAGTTATGATGAAAGTGTGATAACTAATAATTTAATAAATGCCTAAATGGTATGAAATACTATAAGGGTGCCTTTATAATTGCAGTTTCCTACAGCCATTAAAAGTCTCTTTGCTAAAAGGCAGAGGACTTAGATTTGATCTTGAAAAGGATGGATCCTGACTTAATCAAGATGACTTTGAAAAAAGAGACATCAAAATAAAAAATCAAGAATGTAGAAGGGGAACATACACAGCAATAAAATAAGTGACAGCAGTCCTGTCTGAACTTACTGCACTTTTTATCATAGGCCTACAGACGTGATTTCAAACAACCATCTTTTTCCCACCTATCTTTTAAGACAAAAGAGCAAAATAAAATTTCTCTGAGCTATGTTGTGTCTCAAATGCAGAGTGAATCTAAAACCTAAATTGTGAACATCAGACCTGTGAAGGTTGTAACATTATGAACCTTAGATTAAAACAAATTAGACCTGCATAAGATTTAAAACTCTTTTGTCTTAGTAGGCCTACATTACGTGAAGTCATGCTGCTGTATTTCATCAAGCCCCTCCCCCCTCTTTCAAAGCTCACATTTTATTCAGACAAAAGAGGTGTAGGTAGCCATCCTATTATTCGTGATAATAATCATAATTTGATTTCACAACATCACAAGTTCAACTGCAATAAAACAAAAACTACAGAAACTACACAGATGCACATTGTCGTTGATCTGATGACCAAATCAAGTCTTCTCAGCAAGCTAACTAAACTGTCGCACAAGCCACAATCTGACATGATAAAAATCACTAGCCTAGCCTACTCTTTGACTTGACTTTGGTCTTGGTAAATCTAATGTCTAATTCAACCCATAGACTATAGTATAGAGGCCTGTGTTATTTTTGCCACAGGTAGATCTAGTTACCTAAACCTAAACATGTACTGTTTATTTTAGCTTAGACTAGACTAGGTGACTCACGCAGGCCTACTAGATCTAGATCCAAAAAATCTAGATCTAGACTTCTTAAGATCTATTACTTTCATAATATTATTCAATTAGAATCTAGAATCTAGATCTAGATTCTAGATCTATATTATATTATTAGATGGAAGATCTACACATCTGACCAAAAAACTGAACTGAAACCAGGAAGAACATCCCTTTTCCAAGTAGACTGACTTGCGGAACAATGACAAGACAAACATTGCATTCGACAAAAGTCGGTGTAAAAAGTCAAAACAAGCGAAAAATAAAATGCGTATTGAATACCAAGTACACCCACGTAGCATCAATTAGCAATAATTGACAAGAATAAATGCGGAAGTCACCAGAGCCAGTCAGTGGTTTCGCTGATCAACTGACCTGCAGTTTGCCACTCCCCTTCCTGATTTCAAAAACTTTACAACATACCTATACAAGCAAGTAACTTAGGTAAAAAGACCTCGGCAGGCAATAACCCGTCCAAAAACGATGCTCGATTAATGTTATCATAAATAACAAGTCACAGAAACACACAAAAAGCAAAACAATACCCTCTCCCGATCAGAAATAGGTTCATCGTCGGCCATTTTGATCAGTCCGGTGCGTGATCACAATCTCACGATACTTAGCGAGATACAAAACTATCACCGGAATTTGGAATATATGAAAGAAAATGCTAGATCTAGATTCTAGTTTTTATTTTTTTAATTTCAAAGGGACATAGTATAAGTATCTTATTGAGGCCAAGACTCATTTCCAATTATCTGCAACTAGATCTAGATATATGTACAAAATTTTGCTCAAAGTCGTTCTGAAATGTAAAAAAATAAACTATATGTAGATCTAGAATCTACTGAAACTTGTTATGACTTCAGCATAAATCATTATTGACATGTTTCGTGCTTGAATGATCAAAGGGAGAACACTCATTTCACCTGAATGTAGTTGCTTAGGACGCAGAGGTTTCACATTCTCCGTCAAAATTTATTTTAACAATATTTTGGTGATCAGTTGAAATGGCAACGAGCATTCCTTTGATATGAGTTACGCGGACGGAAGAACAGCTGCTAGAATCACTGACTTCCGAAATCAGTGAGTTGAGTGAGCTTCTGAGAAGCCCAAGATGAACGACAAACCACTAAGTTGCACGATAAAGCCCGCCGTCTGTGTCACAGCAGACACGAAAGGTTTTCATTCTGGCTGCAAGATTGTAGACATTTCCTTTCCAAGCATTGTGAACCCAGAGGTACCGTGAATTGTAAATTAATTAAATTTTTTTTGCTTTTTACTGATACGCACATTTAGATCTACTAGATCTAGATCTAGTTTCTAGATCTAGATATAGATCTAGATCTAGTGCCTTTAGATCTAGATATCTAGATGATCTTGTCTTAGATCTAGATCTAGATTTCTAGATCTAGATCTAGATCTAGAAATCTAGATTTTAGATCTAAATCTAGATCTAGATCTAGAAATCTAGATTCTAGAGATCTAGACTTAGATCTATATATCTAGAATCTAGATTTAGATTTCTAGATTTAGTAGTCTAGAAATATAGCCTAGATCTAGATTCTAGATCTAGATCTAGATCTAGATCTAGATCTATTCTGTAATAATAATAATAACGGTAGATCTATAGCCTAGCATAATTTGTTGAGTATAATTTTACAGCAGCCGCCTATTAATATTAAAAATGTTATTAAAATGACAACGAACATTCTCAATTGAGGCAAGAGGTGAGCATAACTGGAGTGCTTGGCTCTTTTTCGATAGTTCCCACCCTGCAATTATAATAATATTCGCCGGTTTTGGCTCCAAGAGTAGGGAGGTTTCGAAAAAAAGTACCAGCATTTGATATATAGGATCATGTGAGGCATCGTGGTGAAATAATGTCAGGCACTCGTCAAAATAATGAAGGCAACGCTATTTGCAACGCTGCGTTCTGAATAGTTCCCGTGCTATTTGCAACGCTGCGTTCTGAATAGCTCCCGTGCTATTTGAAAGCCAGTACAGTAGTCTCCGCCTAAGATCCCGGTGCTCGGGAGCAAGGAAATGCGGGATCTTAGGCGAACCGGGATCTTAACCAATGAACCCGGAGAAGAATCTATGGTGACCCATGTTAAGGCTCACAATCGGTAAAATGATCTCCCTCCACTCTACAATGAACTGGCGTGCCCCATTGGTGGGTTTATGGCATATGGCGAGCAAAGAGTGGTTAACCTTGATGACCTATCACGGTGCATAGTGGCACGAGGTGTGCCATTTTCACTTATTATCCTATCATGAGTCTCAAGATCTACGCTTATTCAGTTGCCCCTCCTCTTTACCTGTCAAAAATTTATAGCTTTCCATCTCTGACCGAGTCTCCGCGCCTTTGTTGTTACACACCATTACGTTGTGAACCCACCAATTAAAATTCAGTCCGTCTCGCAAATTCGGGAGTACAGACAACTGCTGCAATGGTCAAGGAAGAGTTCACGGTTCGATGTGATCCTACCTGGAGCGAACGTGTAGGCCCTACCTACCCAGCGAGTGATGTAAGTTTAGGTGGCGAGCTCAGGTCTGAGTGCGATGCTTGGGGAAAACTAACGCGTCGGTCAGTTCACACCCCGGTGTGATCCCGTCTGGGCAAACATTGTATCGCTTCATCGAGTTTTACGTGTATGTGATCACATTCAGGATAGTGGTTGGTCTTTGACGCGACGGACAGTCTATTGATCTCACTTTTCACTCTAGGTTGATCGGCTGTGCCCGCCCGGGTTTTTGTTTAGCAAATTATGATCTGAAATGCGGGATCTTAGCCGAATGTAGACCATCAGAGCGGGATCTTAGGGGTGACTTTTGTATAGTAAATATTCTGTTTTCCTAAAACAACGGGATCTTAAGCGAACCGGGATCGTAAGCGGTGGGATCTTAGGCGGAGACTACTGTACTAGATCTAGTACCTAGATCTAGATGTAGTAGCCATCGTTTCTACATGATAATATTGTAGTTCTGCCTGAATTGTGGAAGTTTTCTCAGTTTTTTGATAAACCTCCTAGGGTTTGAACTCCTTTTTTTATGACGTTGTCTTATTCCGATCAACATGGGTAGATCGAGATCTAGATTAATTAGATCTAACAATTGTTTCTGGCATTGCTTGCACAAAAGTAGACATCTTGTTCATCTCTCATATTCATTATAATCATTTGAGTTAGAGTTTGAGCAAGTTTAAGTTGAAAGAGGCTTGGATAACAATAGACGGTGCAACTCGAACTTTAAGTTAGGCCTAGAGAACGTATACAAGCTGTCTACTGTCTACATTCTCTACTCTAAGTCTAATGTTCAGTGCTTCCAAGCGTGGCATCGAATCCCGGTCCCGGAAGGGTTTTTTTTTCCTTCTCCTGAGCCTAAAATAAAAAAAATATAAAAAAAAGAAATTAGACTCACAGACCAAGGAAATTTTAAAGCCACTACTGAACTTTAACCAGGCCTAAATTGGTAAAAGGAAAAGTATAGGCTATACTAAGGCCTACTTTGTACAGAGCTCCCCTTGGGGACAAAACCAGAATGTGCATGCTCCATCACTACATTAAAATAAACTACAAAATACAAAGCAAAGATATAATTATGGGAACAATTTGTTGGTCAGTCGAGAAGAGGACAACAACAACAACAACAACAACAACAAAAATGCAAGAAAAGAAAATGTCCAGGACCGGGATCGAACCCACGCAAAAAAAATAATGGTTTGACTTCAAGCGCAGACGCGCTGTCACTTCGGCCATCAGAACTTCCGATAACGAAGTGCAGATTAAGCCTGATATTTTACACATGGCGACACAGCGTTTTATTTAACACTGGCGCTAATCGCAACGCGGCGTTTTATTTAGCACTGCCGCTAATCGCAACGCGGCGTTGCAAATAGGCACTTCCAATATAATGAAATAGAAAAAAAAGTCATTTTTCCACCAGTTTGGAAATTTTTATCAAAATTTCGGGGTTTTTTGCTCCAGACCTTTAATGTCCATATATAAGAACACAGTTCCATGTGAATTGTAGTAGAGAACATTGATTAAATGCCCGTAAAATATTCAGTTTTCAAAGATTCTCAAGCTTTTGAATTTACCAAACTTTGGTGGTGACCATTTTCTCGTTAATTTTACCTCTGAATCCAGGTGACCCCACCTCCTTCCATGGCTAATATCCCGACTTCTATTCAGAGTAGATGGGTATTTTTTTTGCCAAATGCAAGACAAACAAGCTTTTAAGATGATGTTTAAAGAACTATAGTCCTATTTATGCCCAACATTTGATGAGTGCCTGATTCCACCATGTCATGCCACATATATACAGACCGAGTAACTACACCATGTCATGCCACATATAGACCTAGTAACTAGAAATACAAAAACATCAATTTATGTCATTTTGAAAAAATACTTTAACATTAATCAAAGAAGTAATTCCCTTTCTGACGGAAGGTCAATTTGTGTTTGATTGACTATTTGAGATCCCCAGGAACAAAAGGTAGTGGTCAAGTTAGGGGTTGACAGTATATGTAATCAGATCTGTTTGGTTTTTTTGGAATATGATGAATTGTCGAAAACTAAATGCAAAAGATTTCTTTGCTTTGAAAAAATATGTTTAAATATCTGCATTTTTCGTTTTACAAAGCGTTTCTAATAGAAACAGTAGGCCTACAGTCTACAGCAAAAATACATGTTTTGATGAACAATAGGCCTACAAAGTCATTAATGGTCCTCACATGAGGCATACATGAATGCCAGATCATCATAAAAACATCGTCGTGCCTCACATTTTAAAGGATAAAATTACAAACGATGTTCATCATAGAGGTCAGGAAGGAGTTGGACTGTGTGATATTTGCTTGTGTCATCATGGATGCCATGATACCCTATTATTTATCATCAAGCATAGAAATCTCCTTGGGGTGGTCTCAAGAATGAAATCTCTACAGTCTATTGAGGGACCTATAATATTATATTATTAATTTGTGTATTTGAACTTGAATGATGTGCCTGCTATAAATTAGATGGGTTGAAAAATGTACCAACAAGTGCAAGTGTTGAGCCTTTATTGTCTTTTCAACTGGAAAATAAAATTATAATATACCCTCTATAAACTGCTTTAATATAGTATAAAAATTGGTGGTGTGAAAATGTAGGGTGTTGCCATGTTGCCAACCTTTTTGGAGTGTTATATTTATTAATTATTTTGCCTTCCTATAATAACATATATATAATATCTTAAGAATATATTTATGATTATATACGCCTAGATTTTGAAAATATAGGTTGCTGCCACCTTATAGGCCAGCCTTTTGTGAATGGCTCATAGTACGTATACAGTACCTATATATGTATTCTAAGTATGTGCCTTTTGTGAATGGCTCATAGTACGTATACAGTACTTATATATGTATTCTAAGTATGTGCCTTGAGTTGTAGAAAGGGAGGAGTAGTACCTGCGTTGATCATGCCCTTGTCCTGGGTCAGGTACTGGGATAGCTAGAGGGGGGAATCAGAACTGTGGCTGGAGCAAACGAGGGATGGGAATGACGTGTGAGCAAACGAGGGATGGGAATGACGTGTGAGCAAACAAGGGATGGGATTGACGTGTGAGCAAACAAGGGATGAGATTGTCGTGTGAGCAAACAAGGGATGGGATTGACGTGTGAGCAAACAAGGGATGGGATTGACGTGTGAGCAAACAAGGGATGGGATTGTCGTGTGTGAGCAAACAAGGGATGAGATTGTGGTGTGTGAGCAAACAAGGGATGGGATTGACGTGTGAGCAAACAAGGGATGGGATTGTCGTGTGTGAGCAAACAAGGGATGGGATTGACGTGTGAGCAAACAAGGGATGGGATTGACGTGTGAGCAAACAAGGGATGGGATTGTCGTGTGAGCAAACAAGGGATGGGATTGACGTGTGAGCAAACAAGGGATGGGATTGATGTGTGAGCAAACAAGGGATGGGATTGACGTGTGAGCAAACAAGGGATGGGATTGACGTGTGAGCAAACAAGGGATGGGATTGTCGTGTGAGCAAACAAGGGATGGGATTGACGTGTGAGCAAACAAGGGATGGGATTGACGTGTGAGCAAACAAGGGATGGGATTGACGTGTGAGCAAACAAGGGATGGGATTGTCGTGTGAGCAAACAAGGGATGGGATTGTCGTGTGAGCAAACAAGGGATGGGATTGACGTGTGAGCAAACAAGGGATGGGATTGTCGTGTTTGGTTTGCCCTGCTTGGTGTTGGGATGTTCAGCTGTTTGACTGTTTCACGTCGGGGGCCTCGTATGATTGCCTCAAGTGTTGCCAAGCTATCTTGCAGATGCAGGAGGAAAACTTTTTTGATATATATAAATGCGATGGATGTTATACTAAGCCTTTTCATAAACAGCCGGAGTTGTTGATGAGGCAATAAAAGTAGTAATTGGAATGAAGCTAGTGGTGAATTTGCACTAGATAAGATTATTGTTGTGCTTTTGGTAATTTTTAGCACGATAGGCCTACACCTGCCAAGCTTCAGAATAGAGTCAGGCCTGCCAACCCCCATGACCAAAAGTAGGAGTTTTTGGGTGTGCCACCAGCTCTAAAGTCATCGTGTGAGTTGAGTTGACAGAAAAGCCAAACATTTAATGTTAAAGTGTTTTAAATGCTTGTTAGAAAGTTTTACAGTGGTTCAGGTGCTTTTTCTGTGCTGCTCATAAAGGAAAATACCCTTCCCTGTGAAGGTGACCTGCTCTGGATTTCCCATTTGCCCTCCCGATCTTGTTCTTGGTGGTTGAGTGGCTGAAAGTGACAGGACCAAGTAACAGGACCACAGAGGCTTTGACGAGAAAGTGATCTCTTGTCTTGACCTTATCGTCTCCTCTTTGCCCCCCCCCCCCCAGTCCTTTCAAGGAGGAAAAAGATTTGGTTCTTCTGTCCTGTACGGGGGCTTGTGTGGGCTGCTATTTGTAGAGGAGTTTCCCTGGGGTGTGGTTTGTCAGTGTCAGGTACCCTACTGCGGAAGGATTTCTTACAGTACTGAAGGTCAGAAGTTCTCGTTTTAAACTTGGAAAAGAAAGAAATGATATTTGAGAAAGCTTCCTGCTCCTGTGACCTTATGAGTGGCCAGGTCTCTCAAGAGCAGTGGCTATCAGCCTTGTTGGAGGTCCTGAACCCTGCTAGTTTCTACATTCACAGAACACTGTGTGGCTATCAGCCTTGTTGGAGGTCGTGAACCCTGCAAGTTTCAGATGTACACCCCCTGAACACTTTGAGCGGGTGAATGGAACAGAAACACACTACGCAGTGCATGTGTGTGTGTGTCTTGACCGCACCGAACCGCTGAGACTGGCTTAGTAAACCTGGGGAGGTTTAATTGAACCCAGGTTAAGAACCCCTGAGACTGGCTTAGTAAGCCTGGGGAGGTTTAATTGAACCCAGGTTAAGAACCGCTGAGACTGGCTTAGTAAACCTGTGGAGGTTTAATTGAACCCAGGTTAAGAACCGCTGAGACTGGCTTAGTAAACCTGGGGAGGTTTAATTGAACCCAGGTTAAGAACCGCTGAGACTGGCTTAGTAAACCTGGGGAGGTTTAATTGAACCCAGGTTAAGAACCGCTGAGACTGGCTTAGTAAACCTGGGGAGGTTTAATTGAACCCAGGTTAAGAACCGCTGAGACTGGCTTAGTAAACCTGGGGAGGTTTAATTGAACCCAGGTTAAGAACCGCTGAGACTGGCTTAGTAAACCTGCAGGTTAAGAACCGCGGATCTAGAGAGTCAGGGAATGGCGGGATAAGACACTTGCTTCAAAGTTTTTTCCTCCTCTGAAGATTTTCAGCTGACCTTTTGCTCTTCATCTTTTCTTTGATCTGACACACGGAAAGAAAGGAAAGGACAGGGAATTCTGCAACCCATGGCCACTGTGCTGCACTTGTTTCTAGTCCACTTTGACGAGTCATGTTTCTGGGACAACCTTTACCGTCCTGTTTACTATCCCCCTCTCCTTTCTATCGACATTTGCTTGACAGCTAAATCTCTTGGCGTACCTCTATGCTGTGAACATAAAAATATTTATTTTTGTAATCGGTGTTTTGGATGAAAGTTTGATCTTTTGAAAAAAAAGTTGAATAATAAATAATTCCTTTAGGTTACTGACGAGAATGTTGAAGTGAGTATGCCATAGTGGTGGGTATGTTATTTGTGAGTTTTGTTTTGGTAAGTCATTGCTGTAATATATGCTTCCTTCTGTCAGTTTTCTCATAGATGTTGTGCATAAGAAAAGTTTTGATGTTCATTTTGTGATAATATTCTCTTGCCCACAATGTATCTTTGTCCACTTTTTTGGAGCGCATTTCTTTGTAATTTTGTGCTGGTAGTGGTAGATCACAAAGTTGGTATTTTAAAATGTTCCCGCCTCAAATCTTTACTACTCTTGGGTACAATGAATTCAGTTTCTCTGTGGATTTTTAGAATAAATTTGATCTAATCTGACAAAGTCAGTTGCGTTGTTCTCTTTGACTTGACTGAGCTGTAGAAAGGAAGGGGATTGTTTGTCCAAAGCTGATAAAGTACAAGCACATCCTGGGAATAAGACCGGTGAAATGGTGTCTTTGTGGTCTTTGTTCTGTCTTTGTGGTCTTTGTTCTGTCTTTGTGGTCTTTGTTCTGTCATCTTTTCTTCTATAACAGTGAACATTGAGTTTGTACTACTTTTTGTGAGCAGAGTACAGCAGCATTGAGCCTTGTAGTTTTGTCCTGTCACTACTCATTGACTGTCAGTCAAGGCTACAACAAGTCAATGTTCCTCTGAGGGGGAAGAACAGACATGATACTTTATATTGTCATTCAATAACCTGCATGTTTTCTGTGTAGGTTTATTTAATGGTGAGATATACATGGCAAAGCTTTCTGTGTTGTGTGTTTGATTTTTTTCCAAGATTACTTTTTCTCTGTATTGCTTCGCTTTCCTTTTTATTTTGCTGCTTCTCACCACAAGCTTAGGAAGACATCATTGCTTGTGAATCTGTGCCGGGCTTTGGAGTTTGTTCTGCTGTTGTTTTTTTATGTACTCTTTTTGTATACTTATTTGGTGGATGTTGGCCTCAGTTTGCAGTAATGTTTCTGTACCTTTAGTATCCATACTTCAGTTTTTAGCTGACTTACTGTCATTACAGATGCAAATGAACATAGTGAATAACTTTGCATAAAATGAAGCAATACAACAACTTTTCTAAGTTAAACAAACAAAAACATTTAGCTGTAATAATTTTTCTCTTCTTGGGTACTTGTGGGTGCGTCAAGTGTTCTGTTGTGATTGGACCACTGTGGGTGCGTCAAGTGTTCTGTTGTGATTGGACCACTGTGGGTGCGTCAAGTGTTCTGTTGTGATTGGACCACTGTGGGTGCGTCAAGTGTTCTGTTGTGAACTCTGCTCAACTTGTAGATTGGACCACTGTGGATGATGTTGAACCAGTTCGAGCTCTAAAGTCCAGATTTCACAGACCAAGTGGACTTCCTAGTTTTTTGACTTCATTAGTTATGGAGAAAATAGAAAAAAGGAATTTGAAGTACAGACTTTTGTCTGTGAACTGAACATTTTTAGGATGGATATTGTATTGGAGATTGCATGAACAGAGTCGTGGAATAAGCTTTTTTTGTCTCCGTATGTCACTCTATTATTGCAACCAAGCTTACAGTCTTTTTTTTTATATTAAGAGTTTTTGTTGTTTTGAACAATAAGCTTTCCATGTTGTCCTTTCACTTAGAGCTATGGTTTATCTTTTTTTTTTTTGTCATTGTTGTCCAGAATTTTAGTTAATATTCGTGTTTTAAAGGGAAGTTTTTGAGTCAAATATCCCTCTGAAGAAGGCTTTTTTCTTATTTCGTGATAATTCTATTTCTTTGGGGTATAGTTTCTGTCCGGAGGTTCCAACCAGTTTCCACAAAAACAGGCTTATTACTTGATCGTAACAGACACTTCGTTCTGCCAAATCCTCCAGTCCCAGGTGAGGGAAAGGGATGTAGTCCGAACATTTTGTCCAACTCCCTGAGCTCTAGGCTCTCACAGTGGAAAGTCTGACACAGACACAGACGTGGGGGGACCAGACAGCTACATACACAGACG
>NW_004797860.1:479524-480500 GCF_000002075.1 Aplysia californica | reverse complement strand
GTCTGCTCCGACTGTGTCTGGGGATTTCCTCTCTCCCTGTGAGGAACTTTTTCCTGTTGAGGTGTTTTTATGACAAGTATACTGGATGTTTTTGGATTGACAATATCATGTTTCCTCTGCATGTACCAATTATCTCATTCATCTTGATGGGTTGCTGCAGAATGGAAAAGAGAAAGATCTATGTATTGTTCTTTTCCCATCTCTGGAGTTGATGCTGTGTATGCAAGCGAAAACTGATGGCTGTTTTCTTTACTCAATACACGTAGATCGAATTATTCAAGAAAACAACACTCTGATTATTAGATAGAGCTGACGACATTCATGTCTACAGAATGGCAACACGAGTTGTCAAAGTTAATTTGTTTTTTTGTAAATTACCATTAATAGTTGTATTAATAAATAATTCTTGTCATTTTAAGCCAATATTTGGGATAACTTTTTCTTAACAACATTTTTTTTTTTCAGATTGGAGAAATTCGATTCCAGAATTTCTATGTGGCTTTCCTGACTGTGAAGGCAAAAATCAAACTGACAGAAGATACTCCGCGAGAAGGACGTAAGTCGTGCCAAAGATTCTCCGCTACCCGGTCTTTGGTCATGCTGTTTCTGTGACCTACTTTGGTGTGTGGGACGTTACAGGCGGGTATAGCGGGAGAACTTTGTTGTGGGGCATCTCAGTCTGTCTGCTGGGATACTAGTCCGGGTTTGTCTGCTGGGATACTGTATCCCTCTGTCCGGGTCTGTCTGCTGGGATACTGTATCCCTCTCAGTCCGGGTCTGTCTGCTGGGATACTGTATCCCTCTCAGCCCGGGTCTGTCTGCTGGGATGTTGTATCCCTCTCAGCCCGGGTCTGTCTGCTGGGATACTGTATCCCTCTCAGCCCGGGTCTGCTGCTGGGATGTTGTATCCCTCTCAGCCCGGGTCTGTCTGCTGGGATATTGTATCCCTCTCAGCCCGGGTCTGTCTGCTGGGATG
>NW_004797860.1:472776-479424 GCF_000002075.1 Aplysia californica | reverse complement strand
AACCAGACTGTTACAGGCACAGTCGGGGAGGTGGTGGGGAACCAGACTGTTACAGGCACAGACAGAGTCGTAGGGGGAACAGTTACAGGCCAGGTGTAGCATGTCCAAAGATCTCACAGGCCAAAGTAGGAGAATACTGGATGAAACCGGTGGGAATATCGAAGCTGTGGAAAAGTAAGACTAAAATGGATACTACTGCATTATGTATCTCAAGGGCAGTTCATGAGGGAAAATATCAGATCTGCTGTTTGCAGCTGGGTAATACATTTTAAAAAATTATATCAATATTTTGAATACTGGCGTCATTTTTGCTACATATTCTCCCCTCTCGCCACATGATGTTTTCACACAGGCCTAGACGCTCAGAGAACGGTTAGTAAGAACGTATAGACACATGATGTGTTCACACAGGCCTAGACGCTCAGAGAACGGTTAGTAAGAACGTATAGACACATGATGTGTTCACACAGGCCTAGACGCTCAGAGAACGGTTAGTAAGAACGTATAGACACATGATGTGTTCACACAGGCCTAGACGCTCAGAGAACGGTTAGTAAGAACGTATAGACACATGATGTGTTCACACAGGCCTAGACGCTCAGAGAACGGTTAGTAAGAATGTATAGACACAGGCCCGTCTGCTCCGACTGTGTCTGGGGATTTCCTCTCTCCCTGTGAGGAACTTTTTCCTGTTGAGGTGTTTTTATGACAAGTATACTGGATGTTTTTGGATTGACAATATCATGTTTCCTCTGCATGTACCAATTATCTCATTCATCTTGATGGGTTGCTGCAGAATGGAAAAGAGAAAGATCTATGTATTGTTCTTTTCCCATCTCTGGAGTTGATGCTGTGTATGCAAGCGAAAACTGATGGCTGTTTTCTTTACTCAATACACGTAGATCGAATTATTCAAGAAAACAACACTCTGATTATTAGATAGAGCTGACGACATTCATGTCTACAGAATGGCAACACGAGTTGTCAAAGTTAATTTGTTTTTTTGTAAATTACCATTAATAGTTGTATTAATAAATAATTCTTGTCATTTTAAGCCAATATTTGGGATAACTTTTTCTTAACAACATTTTTTTTTTTCAGATTGGAGAAATTCGATTCCAGAATTTCTATGTGGCTTTCCTGACTGTGAAGGCAAAAATCAAACTGACAGAAGATACTCCGCGAGAAGGACGTAAGTCGTGCCAAAGATTCCCCGCTACCCGGTCTTTGGTCATGCTGTTTCTGTGACCTACTTTGGTGTGTGGGACGTTACAGGCGGGTATAGCGGGAGAACTTTGTTGTGGGGCATCTCAGTCTGTCTGCTGGGATACTGTATCCCTCTCAGTCCGGGTTTGTCTGCTGGGATACTGTATCCCTCTGTCCGGGTCTGTCTGCTGGGATACTGTATCCCTCTCAGTCCGGGTCTGTCTGCTGGGATACTGTATCCCTCTCAGCCCGGGTCTGTCTGCTGGGATGTTGTATCCCTCTCAGCCCGGGTCTGTCTGCTGGGATACTGTATCCCTCTCAGCCCGGGTCTGTCTGCTGGGATGTTGTATCCCTCTCAGCCCGGGTCTGTCTGCTGGGATACTGTATCCCTCTCAGCCCGGGTCTGTCTGCTGGGATGTTGTATCCCTCTCAGTCCGGGTCTGTCTGCTGGGATACTGCTGACAAAAAGGGTCAGATTCAGAAGCCCGTCTCATAAATTATCTTAATTGTGTTGATGGGAGTGTAAAAACACCTTAAACTTATTTTTTTTAAAACAATAACAACCCCCCCAAAAAAAAAGAAACAAAAAAAACAAAACAACAACAACAACAAAAAAACAAACAAACCAAGCAGATGACCTACAATTTATGTCGTGAACCAAGTCAGCAGTGAGCACATTCCACCTGGACTACTCACTCACTCACTCACTCACTCACTCACTCACTCACTCACTCACTCACTCACTCACTCGCTCCCTCGCTCACTCACAGACAGACAGACAGCTGTGTGCTCAGAATTTTCTCATGGATCGCTCTCCTCTTGGTTTTTGTTTTGAGTTTCTCGTTACACAAAAGTTGTTTCCTCAGCTTGTTGGAGCCAGTGACAAATGTCCCGGGTCTGAGTGTTAATTCTTGACTCGTGGCCTGCCTGTTGTGATTGCTGGAAGCTGGTTTGAGAAGACGTCTACAACTTCTACTTTTTTCAAACTATTATTTTAAGATAATGATTTCTGTCTCTTCTGCTGCTTGTCTTTGGTAAAGACTTTCACTGGGCTAGGAACTGAACCTACTCAAATGATACATCACTATCATGTGGGACAATTTCATGGAGCTTAACGCAGGACAGGAAGGGAAAGATGGAAGACTGTTTAGCAGGGTGACAGAAAAGTTTAATTTTTGCTTCATTATAAAATGTAAAAAATCCATTCTGTAATAGCTGTGAATCTTGTATTTATTTCACTCCTGAGATGCAGTTATGGGAGGTGCCCAACTTTTTGTTGTGTAGTGCAGACAGTGTGTGGCCTTTTCCGTTATCCGTTGAGCTTGTTCACTTTCTAACATTTATGAGCTGTTCCTTTCTGATAAATGTTTCTTTGAAGGAAGTGTGAGACGGCGTGGTGAATTCAGGCACTTGTTGAAGTAAGAGAATCAAGGAAATGTGAGACGGCGTGGTGAGCACTTGTTGAAGTAAGAGAATCAAGGAAATGTGAGACGGCGTGGTGAGCTCTTGTTTAAGAGAATCAAGGAAATGTGAGACGGCGTGGTGAATTCAGGCACTTGTTGAAGTAAGAGAATCAAGGAAATGTGAGACGGCGTGGTGAGCACTTGTTGAAGTAAGAGAATCAAGGAAATGTGAGACGGCGGGGTGAGCTCTTGTTTAAGAGAATCAAGGAAATGTGAGACGGCGTGGTGAGCTCTTGTTTAAGAGAATCAAGGAAATGTGAGACGGCGTGGTGAGCTCTTGTTTAAGAGAATCGAGGAAATGTGAGACGACGTGGTGAGCTCTTGTTTAAGAGAATCGAGGAAATGTGAGACGGCGTGGTGAACTCTTGTTTAAGAGAATCGAGGAAATCTCCAGTTTTTTTTACCATTGTGCAATTTAAAGACCACTGTTTTGTCTTGGCTCAATGAAGGAGACATTTCTGTGTGGATTTTGCGGAAAAACATTGTCCAAAGGCCCAGAGAATGTACATGTACAGTTTTCAAACTCTTGGAGTCACCAAACTTTGGCGGCCATTTTCCCGCTAATTTTACCTCTCACACCTGGCGACCCGCACCTCCTTCAATCACAAAAATTCGACATCTATTCAAGATAGATTTTTTTTGTTTTGCCAAATGTAAGAAAATTAAACAAGCTTCAAGATGATAGTAACAGGTTTCTATGTCCAAAAATTGCCGTGTGCCTGATTCCGCCATGTTGTGACACATATGTGAGGCAGCGTGGTGGAATCAGGCTCTTGTCAAAATAATCAAAGTGAAGAAACTTGCATTTTTCCACAGGTTTGTGAATTTTTGTCAAATTGTTGTTGCTCTGCTCAACACCTTTCATTCCGCGCCCATCAAAGAACGCATTTCTTTGTGGAATTTTCTGAAAAACGTTGTTTAAAGCTGCAAAAAATGTAAATGTTCAGTTACCACGGACTCTTAAGCTAAGGAAATAACTAATCTTTGGTTGCCATTTTCTCACTAATTTTACCTCTGAAAACAGATGACCCCCACCTCCTTTATTTGCAAATATCTCGACTTGTATTCAAGATAAATGGATATTTTTTTCGTCCAAATAAAGACAGGTGAAAAAGCTTTAGGTTGATACCAATAACTCCTAATGTCCAAAAATTGACGAGAGCTTGATTCCACCACGTCATGACACACTCACGTGTCTCTTTGTTCCAGCCCAGGACCAGGGCTGGCGTGTCGCTCTACGCAGATTCCCGCTCATGCCAGACCCTCACGGCGAGACGGGCGCTCAGGATTCCTTCTGTCTGACCAGGAAACATGTAGGTCCCTATGCTGGTGTTCTGTCGTGTGTGGGGGCATGTGTGTTTGATAGAATTTGAGACAGTTTTTGTCTTATGAGGAAAAATGTCTACAGTCAAACTGACTCCCCTCCATAACAGTCCCCCCCCCCCCCCAACATGGCAGTCCCGTGTACAACAGCCGCTGTTCCTGGGTCCGTGTACCAACAGCTGCTGTTCCTGCACACCCTTGTGTGTGTTCTGTATGGCGGTCACATGTACCAACAGTCGCTGTTCCTGGGTCCGTGTACAACAGTCGCTGTTCCTGGGTCCGTGTACCAACAGCCGCTGTTCCTGGGTCCGTGTACCAACAGCCGCTGTTCCTGGGTCCGTGTACCAACAGTCGCTGTTCCTGGGTCCGTGTACAACAGCCGCTGTTCCTAGGTCAGTGTACCATTAGCTGCTGTTCCTGGGTCCGTGTACCGACAGCCGCTGTTCCTGGGTCCGTGTACCATTAGCCGCTGTTCCTGGGTCCGTGTACTGACAGCCGCTGTTCCTGCACACCTTTGTGTGTCATTTGTGAATTGTGATCCTGTTTATAGCAGTCCTTGTCCAATGTGGCCGTGGTCAGACATTTTCACGTTTAAAAACCCCAGCGAAAAAGGCAAAATGTGCTGGAATAATTGAACTGACTATTATACTAGAAGAAATGAACATTTGATCTGTAGTTAGAGATAAGTGGTACATTCGCTGGTCTTATCAAAGAAAATGGTCGACATTCAGTCAAATGGACGGGCTTAGTCAGTGGTGCAGAAGTGTACTCTGAAACCTCTAGCAATGACGCACCATCCAGCAGGGCTATGTTTTGTGAGTGTTCAGTTTGTGTGTGACTTAAGCAGGCCTATATTTTGTGTGTGTTCAGTTTGTGTGTGACTTAAGCAGTGCTATATTTTGTGTGTGTTCAGTTTGTGTGTGACTTAAGCAGTGCTATATTTTGTGTGTGTTCAGTTTGTGTGTGACTTAAGCAGGCCTATATTTTGTGTGTGTTCAGTTTGTGTGTGACTTAAGCAGTGCTATATTTTGTGTGTGTTCAGTTTGTGTGTGACTTAAGCAGGGCTATATTTTGTGTGTGTTCAGTTTGTGTGTAACTTAAGCAGGGCTATATTTTGTGTGTGTTCAGTTTGTGTGTAACTTAAGCAGGGCTATATTTTGTGTGTGTTCAGTTTGTGTGTGACTTAAGCAGGGCTATATTTTGTGTGTGTTCAGTTTGTGTGTAACTTAAGCAGGGCTATATTTTGTGTGTGTTCAGTTTGTGTGTGACTTAAGCAGGGCTATATTTTGTGTGTGTTCAGTTTGTGTGTAACTTAAGCAGGGCTATATTTTGTGTGTGTTCAGTTTGTGTGTGACTTAAGCATCATCTATAACAGCTATATTTTGTGTGCCTCCAGTTCTCATGTGACTTAAGCAACATCGTGTCTGTGAGGCTCATCCTGCAGCAACCTGCGCCCGTGTGGAAGGAATTCAAGATGGAGGAGCTCAAACTGTTCAGATCTTCCAATGTAAGTTTTTGATGTAATCATATTTGACAATTATTGTTTTCCATGTAGTGTATGACAATTGAGGAGCCCAGACCCTTCCCAACATCCCATGGATGTGACTAATATTCAACAAATGTTTATTTGTTTACAACATCCCATGGAAGTGACTAATATTCAACAAATGTTTATTTGTTTACAACATCCCATGGAAGTGACTGATATTCAACAAATGTTTTCGTTGTAGGGTATGGCAACTGAAGAGCTCAAACTCTTCACTACTTCAAATGGAAGTGTTTTTGATGTAATGATATTTAACAATTATTTTAGTTAGAGGGTATGGCAATTGAGGAGTCAACATTCTTCTGAACTTCTAGTGTAAGTGTTTGATGTAATCGTATTCAACAGTTGTTTGAAATGTAGGAGATGGCAATTGAAGAGCTCAAACTCTTCAGAACTTTCAATGGAAGTGTTTGATCTTTTGATGTTCAACAATTGTTGTAGATTTATTTTACGACAATTGAGGACCTTCAGCTTTTCAAAACTACTCCAACTATTTATTCCCCCATCAGTCAGAAAGACTCAGAAACTGTTTAAATTTTGCCGGAAGAGTAGATCTCAGAGATTTCTTGTGTCTTTTACGGTGTGTGACTCGTACTGAAACAAATGGCGAACCTTGTCTCCTTTCTCTCCTAGGGTGTGCGAGTTCCGCCATTGCCGACGTGGGTCACGGAGGACGACAAGACAAAAGTCGGGAAGAAAGAACTGGAGGTAAGAGACGCAATTAGCTTCACACGGTCACAACAGCTCATATGACCTTATGCTGTTGCCAGCACCATAAAACACTTGCCAACAAAAAAAGTGTAAGAGAATTTATCTTGCAATCCGTAGTATCTCGCACAATTTGAAACGGGCTCCAACCCTTTTTCGTGCTCACAAGATGTCCCAGACATGAAGTTATGGTGAAGTGGTAATACAGCATTTGTTGCTTTCCAACCAACACTGTAGTTTAGTAAGCTATGGTGATGTTGTAATGTAGTCTGTAGTAAGCTATGGTGATGTTGTAATGTAGTCCATCCAACACTGTAGTAAGCTATGGTGATGTTGTAATGTAGTCCATCCAACACTGTAGTAAGCTATGGTGATGTTGTAATGTAGTCCATCCAACACTGT
>NW_004797860.1:470286-472302 GCF_000002075.1 Aplysia californica | reverse complement strand
TGTACTCAGTTGTTGTCTGTGTTTGTCAGTGATGTACTCAGTTGTTGATGTACTCAGTTGTTGATGTACTCAGTTTTTGGCTGTGTTTGTCAGTGATGTACTCAGTTGTTGATGTACTCAGTTGTTGATGTACTCAGTTGTTGATGTACTCAGTTGTTGGCTGTGTTTGTCAGTGATGTACTCAGTTGTTGTCTGTGTTTGTCAGTGATGTACTCAGTTGTTGTCTGTGTTTGTCAGTGATGTACTCAGTTGTTGTCTGTGCTTGTCAGTGATGTACTCAGTTGTTGTCTGTGTTTGTCAGTGATGTACTCAGTTGTTGATGTACTCAGTTGTTGATGTACTCAGTTGTTGGCTGTGTTTGTCAGTGATGTACTCAGTTGTTGATGTACTCAGTTAGTGGTCGTGTTTGTCAGTGATGTACTCAGTTAGTGGTCATGTTTGTCAGTGATGTACTCAGTTAGTGGTCATGTTTGTCAGTGATGTACTCAGTTGTTGATGTACTCAGTTAGTGGTCGTGTTTGTCAGTGATGTACTCAGTTGTTGATGTACTCAGTTAGTGGTCGTGTTTGTCAGTGATGTACTCAGTTGTTGATGTACTCAGTTAGTGGTCGTGTTTGTCAGTGATGTACTCAGTTGTTGATGTACTCAGTTAGTGGTCGTGTTTGTCAGTGATGTACTCAGTTGTTGATGTACTCAGTTAGTGGTCGTGTTTGTCAGTGATGTACTCAGTTGTTGATGTACTCAGTTAGTGGTCGTGTTTGTCAGTGATGTACTCAGTTAGTGGCTGTGTTTGTTTAGGTTCATGATTATCACCCTTATTTGTGATAGCTTTATTCATAAGTCTGTGAATGGTCTTCCTTTATATGTGACAAGTTTGTAAATGACCTCCCCTCTCTCTCCCTCCCTCCCCACATGCTGAGTCTGGCATCCAGATAGACCAGGGTCTGTACATCAGTCTGTGAATGACACTGTTTTATGACAAGCTTTTGAACGATGTCTACCTTTATTCGTGACAAGTGTGTAACTGACCTCCACTGTCTCCCCCCCCCTCCCCCCTCCTCTTTCTGCAGAGTCTGGCATCCAGCTGGACCAGGGTCTGTACGTGAGTCGGATCTGCCCCGGCGGTGTGGTGGCCAAGTATGGCATGCTGCCCTGTGTGGGAGACAGGATCGTCAATGTGAGTGGATGGGTGGTTGGCGGGTGGTCTGGTGTGGTTTTCTTCTCCTTCCCTATCAAACATCTATCGCTCTTATCTCTCCTCCTTCTTTCCTATCAAACATCTATCGCTCTTATCTCTCCTCCTTCTTTCCTATCAAACATCTATCGTCCTTATCTCTCCTCCTTCTTTCCTATCAAACATCTATTGCCCTTATCTCTCCTCCTTCTTTCATGGCAAACTTTACAAATGGATCAAGTTCTTCCTGTCGGATCGAAACATAGAAACCAAGGTAAACAATGCCCACTCGTCAAGAGAATTCCTCGAGGAAGGCCTACCTCAAGGTTCCTGTCTGAGTTGCACTTTGTTCCTGATCTTCATTAATGATGTGACGAACGTGCTGAAATCAGAAAAGACTCTCTACGCTGATGATCTTGCTCTCTGGCAGACACATCACAGCACGGTAGTAGGAGCAGGAAAATTGAATGAAGACCTCAAGAGGCTCCATAATTACTGTCAGAAATGGAAACAAAATAAACTGCACGAAAACAGTATACACCATCTTTACAAAGAGCCATAAAGCAGCCAAAGAAAAACTCCAACTGAAGATAGGAAATAAAAGTCTCCCCAAAGAAGAACACCCAACTTACCTAGGAGTCAAACTTGACCAAAGTCTAACAAAGAAAATCTCCAACTGAAGATAGGAAATAAAAGTCTCCCCAAAGAAGAACACCCAACTTACCTAGGAGTCAAACTTGACCAAAGTCTAACAAAGAAAATCTCCAACTGAAGATAGGAAATAAAAGTCTCCCCAAAGAAGAACACCCAACTTACCTAGGAGTCAAACTTGACCAAAGTCT
>NW_004797860.1:466112-467852 GCF_000002075.1 Aplysia californica | reverse complement strand
TATCAAACATCTATCGTCCTTATCTCTCCTCCTCCTTCCCTATCAAACATCTATCGCTCTTATCTCTCCTCCTTCTTTCCTATCAAACATCTATCGCTCTTATCTCTCCTCCTTCTTTCCTATCAAACATCTATCGTCCTTATCTCTCCTCCTTCTTTCCTATCAAACATCTATCGACCTTATCTCTCCTCTTTCTTTTTTGTGTTTGTTACTCTCTTGTAATTGGACAAAGTTAACAGTGGTTCAGAATCATGTAAAGGGTGCACAGTTTTACTGAGGAGCCTGAAGTCACTGTAGTTTAATTTTCAGTTTTTCATGAGTTTCGTTTAGATCTAATCCTGAGAAAGTACGTCTTCCATTTTAAATAAGTGAGGTTTCCGTTCACTAACCGTGCGCACTGATACCACACCTTTAACATTCTGGAGTGTACAACCACGACAGCGGAGTAGAGAATCCATCTATACATTCTATTATATCTTTGGCAACTTGGAAACACATGTGTCACTTTTCCCTCAAGATGTATTGCTCCATTCCAGTAGAGTGTAAATATAGTTGGCCAATGACTTTTAGTTGATGTTAATGCAATGATCATTCTTGTCATGGAAAGGGGGCCCAGCTAGTATATATATATATATGTATATTTGTATACATTTTGTGTATATATCTATGTAAGTTTTCCCCTGTCGCAATGTTGACTGACGTGGCCAATGTCCTGTCCCTCAGATCAACAACATCCCTGGCGACAGTCTGAGCGCCAGAGAGGCCATGCGGATCCTGGAGACGTCGAGCGAGTCTGTGGTGCTGGACGTGTGGCGACAGAGCTCCCCGCTCAACTCGGCTGGCTCCTCCCCGACCCCGACCTCCACGGGGGTCAACTCCCCGCTCCCCGAGGCCATCTCCGCGTCCAGCCCCAAGAGCAAGTCGGACACGCTGGCCGTGCGCAGTAGTTCCTGGGACTGCGCGGGGGAGGGGGGGCGCGGGGCAGGGAGCAGCAAAAACCTGCGCAGCAGCGGGTCGCAGACGGACAGCCTGGACAGCCCCGGGCCCAGCCCACGCAAAGCTCTACGCAACACGGAGCAGGAGAAAGTGAGGCACAGCGTACCCATGCTGGACAAGGCTAAGGAGAAAGTGGAGAAGATTCTACGCTCGCGACACCGCAGCCAGGAGAGAGAGAAGGAGGCGGAGGAGAAGAAAGACAAACACGACGGCGGGGTGGAGGAGTCAGGCGGCCAGCTCCCGCCGCGGGGGGTAGGGTCGGGGTTCGAACCGGGGGTCAACAGCAGCAACAGTGGTGGCAGCAAGTCTCAGCACAAGCCGGTGGAAGACTGCAGCACCCAGGTGAACCTGCCCAGCACGGAGAACGTCATCGCAGAGTTCCCCAACAACACCGTCTACGCCCAGGTGGGGGGAGCTTCCAACCCCAGCCCCCACGGCCAGCCCCTCGCGCCACCGCCGCCCGACCTCCTGTCTAGGGTGCCGAAATCTCCGCGGAAACGAGAGCTGGAGCTGGACAGTAACAGTGGCACCTGGCCCAAGAGCCGAGGTCAAGGTCAGAGCTCGTCGGGCCCGCCCACCGTGGTGTTCCCGCCGGGCCACAAGCCGTTCAAGGACAGACCCAGCATCCGCGACGTGTTCTACGCCAGCCCCGACGTGCTGGGGGGCGGGGCCTCTCTGTACGAGCAGCGAACAGTCTCCACGGGGCCCACCATCCACCACAGCTCGCAGAACTCTGACTCCAGC
>NW_004797860.1:458539-463949 GCF_000002075.1 Aplysia californica | reverse complement strand
ATTATTATCCTTCCTAGCTCGTTCCAAGTGAGCTTCATCTCTCTCATGTCCCTTTCCACACATCTCCTCCATGTTCCCCGTGGCCTACCCCTGCCAGGAAGAGCAGTAAATTATGTAAAAATGAACTGTTTTCACTGATATTAAAAATGGAGAGTGGGTGGTTGGCGGGTGCTCTGGTGTGGTTTGCTTCTTCTTTCCAATCAAACATCTATCGTCCTTATCTCTCCTCCTTCTGCTTTTTGTGTTTGTTACTCTCTTGTAACACCTCTAGTCTTCTGGCGCTCATATGACCTTATGCAGTTGTGTGCGCAGTAAAACCGCTACTAAAACAAAACAAACTCTTACTAAAACTATTTTTAAAATGGAGATATGTGAAGAAAGCTCGGAGGTCGCGGCCTGTGTAAGAGTGGGATAGTTGAATGATGAGCTGACCTTGTTTCTATGGACGTTTCCCTCCAGGCCAAGTCCCGCCGGCCCACCTCTGCCCCGCACAAGCCGGAGAAACACTGGCACAACCCACCGCCCGCAGCGTTCAACTGGCCCGCGGGCCGCGTGGCCTCTGAATCTCCCGTGAACCACCCGCACGCCTCCCACCAGCACCACCAACATCACCCCACGCTGGGCGCTGTGGCCACACGCTTTGCCAGTCCTCCCGCAGGTGAGTAGGGTTCCTGTGGGTCTTGGGAAACTGGAAAACTTTGGGAGTTTTGTTTTTATTTTTCATGACATGAAAAACTCTTGAAATTTTGGGGAATTGGCAAAATTCTTGGAAAAGTCTTGGAAAAACAAATTTTTAACTAGATTCTAGATCTATTGTAAAAGTATTTTCTCGAAGTTTACAAGAAAGTGTAACAATATATTTTTGCATCCTGAAGGAAAATTTTCTTCCGAAATGACACGTCATTTGTCTTGGAAAAAAGAAATCTGGTCTTGAAAACTCTTGGAAAAAGAAATCTGGTCTTGAAAACTCTTGGAAAAAGAATCAAGAAATTCCTGCTCAGTAGGAACCGTGGGTGAGTCTCGCTGTGGGCCTGGAGCAGACGTCAGATCTCATCCCGCTCTGTCTCTAACCACGTATATGTCTGCCTGCCTGTAGGCGGAAAAACGTATTTAATACACCTTGGAGGTCTGAGCAGGGAAGTCTGTGTTCATACTGGAAAATATCATATTCTCTATGGTCTAGATTTCCTCACGTAGGTGGTTGGCGGGTGCTCTGGTGTGGTTTTCTCCTTCTTTCCTATCAAACATCTATCGTCCTTATCTCTCCACCTTCTTTTTTGTGTGTGCTACTCTCTTGTAACCCCTCTGTTCTTTAGCTTTCATATCACCTTTTTGTGTGTGCTACTCTCTTGTAACCCCTCTGTTCTTTAGCTTTCATATCACCTTTTTGTGTTGCAAGTACCTTAAAAAACTTACTAAAACTAAACAAACAAAAGAGTTGGCCTTTTTGTTTGTGTAAAGTTGAGAATTCTTGTAAAAGCTGTACTACTACGACTAAAGCTAGATCTACGACTGACGTGTGGTTTAGAAAAGTTGAGAAAGTTAGTGTTGCAAGTGGTGTAAAACTGTGGCTAAATCTACGACTGACCTGTGGTTTGTGTGTGGTGTAAAACTGTGGCTAAATCTACGACTGACGTGTGGTTTGTGTGTGGTGTAAAACTGTGGCTAAATCTACGACTGACCTGTGGTTTGTGTGTGGTGCAGGTCACAGCCCGTCTGGCCCAGTGAGCGGAGGGCAGCTACCCCCGGGGTCGTACCCCATGGTGGGAAGTGTCGGGGCACCGCACCACCAGATGGTGATGGGACCCGCGGGCTACGGTGGGCGGCCCGGGTCGCTGGAGGTCCCGCAGCCTCTCAAGATGGCCGACGTGATGGGGGAGGGGCCGGACAGACAGCAGCGCTTCTCCTCCCCCGTCGGGCCCTCCCTGGTCAGCAGCCGGCCACCCAATTACTACCAGCATCACCAGCACCCCTCCTCCACTCTGTGAGTCCTATGTGTGACCGTCTGTTCGGGTCTGTGGGGGTTCTGTATGTGGGTGTGGTTGGCGGGTGCTCTGCTGTCGTGTGCTTCTTCTTTCCCATCAAACATCTATCATCCTAATCTCTCCTCTTTCTTTTTGTGTTTGTTACTCTCTTGTAACACCTCTAGTCTTCGGCATTTCTATGACCTTATTGTGTTGCAAGTGCCGTAAAACTCTTACTCAAACTGAAAAAAGGTACTCTGGTGTGGTTTGCTCCTTCTTTCCTATCAATCATTTATGGTCCTTTTTGCTCCTCTTTTTTGTGTGTGTTGCTCTGGAGTAATAGGTGTCGTGTTTGACACTTGTAGGATTGATTTGTGTTACAAGCACTGGAAAACTCTGCCTGTAACTACAATTGTACAAAACTTTGGTTCTGTTGGTTCGTTGAATACCTTTTCATGACTGCCAACCAGTTTGTCAACAAAGCATTTAGCATGCTTTGGAGGGAGCGAGTAAGGAATTCCGTATTTATACTAGAAAATATACACATTCTTTATGTTCCGTATTTATAATAGAAAATATACACATTCTTTGTGTTCCGTATTTATACTAGAAAATATACATATTCTTTGTGTTCCGTATTTATACTAGAAAATATACATATTCTTTGTGTTCCGTATTTATAATAGAAAATATACATATTCTTTGTGTTCTAGCGACAATAGAAGCTGATAAAAAATCTTCTAGTTTGTTAAGGAAAAATTCCACTAATTAGTTTGTATATTTTTTGTTGGTTAACATCATGCAAAAAAGCAATAATATTTCCATGACAAATAAGTGCGGTGTTCATTACGTAAGACATGTCTATAAAGTCCAATATGGCCGCCGTATCCATGGAAACAAAACTGTTTTCTCAAATTTGATTTGGAATTTTACGACTCCTTACTATGCTTGTTATATGTGGGAAATTTGGTCCAATTTGATCCACTAATGAGCAAAATGTGGGTGGTTGGCGGGTACTCTGGTGTGGTTTGCTCCTTCTTTCCTATCAAACATCTATCATCCTGATCTCTCCTCCTTCTTTTTTTGTGTTTGTTACTCTCTTGTAACACCTCTAGTCTTCGGCACTTCTATGACCTTATTGTGTTGCAAGTGCCGTAAAACACTTACTAAAACTAAAAGTTCTCTTGACCCCGCCTCCAACAGCCGATCGTCCCCCCTGAGCTCATCCAGCCAACACGCCAGTTTGTCCTCCCCCATCGGCTCTTTCCCTGGCGACATGGACCATGACCGACCGGTCTCCTTCCACGGGGCGCCTGGCGACCGCTACAGCTCTCCTAGTCCTTCGCAGCGGGTGAGCTGGTGGTGGTGTTGTTGTTGTTGTTGATGATAGATACAGCTCTCCTAGTCCTTCGCAGCGGGTGAGCTGGTGGTGCTGGTGGTGGTGTTGTTGTTGTTGTTGATGATAGATACAGCTCTCCTAGTCCTTCGGAGTGGGTGGTTGGCGGGTGCTCTGGTGTGGTTTGCTTCTTCTTTCCTATCAAACACCTGTCGTCTTTATCTCCCCTTCTTCGTTTTTATGTTTGTTACTCTCTTGTAACACCTCTAATCTTCTGGCGCTCATATGACCTTATGCAGTTGCGAGCGCCGTAAAAACCTCTACTAAAACTAAACTAGTCCTTTGCAGTGGGTGAGGCAACAGTGGTGGTGGTGTTGTTGTTGTTGTTGTTGTTGTTGTTGTTGATAGATATAGGTGCCCCAGACACCATTTTTCACTGAAGTATGAGCATGTGTTTGGCATGTGTTAATATGTACAAAAGAAGAAGTGAAGCATTAGTGGACTTTGTGCAAGTAGTGACCTCTGCTTTGTTTTGACATCACGTGTTTGTTTTGTGTTTATCAAGTACAATTTGTGGGTGGTTGGCGGGTGCTCCGGTGTGGTTTGCTCCTTCTTTCCTAATAAACATTGATCGTGCTTATCTCTCCTCCTTTTCTATGTACTTTACTTTTACTTTCCTTTCCTCATCCTTACTATCGTCATTTTTCCTCTACTTCTTTTGTATGTTTGTCACTCTCTTGTGACCCGCTATTTCCGGAGTGCCTTGATAGTCGAAGCAGACTTTGTGCTGTTGAGGCTAGAGAGGTGAGCAGAGTAAGCCTGATTCCCTGTAAGGACTTCTCTGTTGACATCCACCCCTTGGCGCTCATATTACCTTATGCAGTTGCAAGCGCCATAAAAACTCTACTTACTACTAACTACTACTAACCATTGATTGTCCTTATCTCTCGTCTTTTTCTATGTACGTTACTCTTTAAAAACACCTCTGTTCTCACACTTATATGACCTATTTTCAAGTGCTGTAAACCCCTCCCAAGAACGAACCATAACTCCCTTTTCCCCGTGACCTTGCAGAGTTACAGCACGTTAGACCGGCTGACCCCGACCTTCAACGAAGATCTGTACACCTCTCGCCTCGCCCGCAACTCTCCACGGGGCCGCCCCTTCCTGGAGGAGGAAGGTCGCCAGACGGCCTTCACCAAGCGCGACAAGGTCATCGAACGAATCCGCATTCCATCCAGCACCAGCGTCAACACAAAGTCCGGCTCTGTGGAAATTGGTGAGTTCTCCACAGTAGGCATGGGAAAGTGGGTGGTTGGCGGGTGCTCTGCTGTGCTTTGCTCCTTCTTTCCTATAGAACACTACTGTCCTTATCTCTCCTCCTCCTTTTTTGTGTTTGTTACTCTCATGTAACGCCTCTAATCTTCGGCACTTTTAGAACCTTATTGTGCTGCAAGTGCCGTAAAACACTTACTAAAACTTAAGTCCAGGGAAAACCTTTGTCTTTATCCCATGTGAGCTCTAAGTTAGGCTGTGTGGAAATTGGTGAGTTTTCTACAGTAGGCTAGGGGAAAACTATGGCCTGTGGGCCCACATCCGGCCCACCAGTAGCGTACATCCGGCCCACCAGTAGCGTACATCCGGCCCACCAGTAGTGTTGGTACGGCCCGTGAGTTGGTCCAGGAATTAATTGTGAATGTAGCCAGAGGTGAGTTGAGAATTATTCAAAACAAAACTGGCCATCTTGAGAATTGAAACCAGCTGGACGCAAGATCTCATGAAACACCCTGCTTCAGGTATCCTCATTATTACTACTATTATTATTATCATTATGTTTATCATTATTAATACTATAATCAGTATTATAATAATTCTGCTCCTTGTAAAGCGTCCACTGTGTGTATGTTGCAGTGTCTGGACGCAGCAGTCCTGGCTCCCCTATGTTCCCGCTGGACCACCGAGGCTCGCTCAAATACAAGTGTTGTCCGAGTAGTGATGAGTATATCTACCGCAGGAAGACGTGAGTGTGTGTGTGTGTGTGTGTGTGGGTGTGTGTGTGAGTGTGGGTGTGTGTGTGTGGGTGTGTGTGTGTGTGAGTGTGTGTGTGTGA
>NW_004797860.1:454325-456748 GCF_000002075.1 Aplysia californica | reverse complement strand
CATTGGGGACCAGTTGGTGGGGGTCATAGATCGTTGACCCACTGCATGGCTGCAGACTTTTTAAAATAAAATAGTTGACAGCTATGTGTGTACGTGTGTGTTTCAGTCAGTATTGCTCTTGTGCGTGTGTGTGTGTGTTTTGGTCTGTATTATGTGTGTGTGTGTGTGATTGTGTTTTTTGTTTGTGTGATAAAGTGTGTATTTTGTGTGTGTGTGGGTGGGTGGTTGGCGGGTGCTCTGGTGTGGTTTGCTTCTTCTTTCCTATCAAACATCTATCGTCCTTATCTCCCCTTCTTCTTTTTAATAATTGTTACTCTCTTGTAACACCTCTAATCTTTTGGCGCTCATATGACCTTATGCAGTTGCGAGCGCCGTAAAACTTCTATTAAAACTAAAACTTGTGTGTGTGTGACAAAGTGTGTATTTTATGTGTGTGATAAACTGTGTATTTTGTGTGTGTGTGACAAAGTATGTATTTTATGTGTGTGATAAACTGTGTATTTTGTGTGTGTGTGACAAAGTGTGTATTTTGCATGTGTGTGTGGACAGGTGTGTGGGATCAACATGCGTAACGCCAACTACGACCACGCCACCACGGTACTCCGGCAGTGTGGGGATAACCTGACTATGAAGGTCCAGTATAACCCTGAAAGTGAGTTGTTGTTGTTGTTGTTGGTGGTGGTGGTGTTGTTGTGGGTGTTGTTGTTGTGGGTGATGGTGGTGTGGGTGGTTGGCGGGTGTTCTGGTGTGGTTTGCTCCTTATTTCCTATCAAACATCTATCGTCCTTATCTCTCCTTTCTTTTTTTTGTTTGTCACTCTCTTGTAACACATGTATACTTCGGCATGTATATATGACCTTATTGTGTTGCAGGTGCCGTAAAACACTTTCTAAAACTAAAACGTGGCTCCTCCTTATCATTCCTCCTTTTTTGTGTATGTTACTGTCTTGTAGCGCCTCTAATCTTTGGCACATATATGATCTAATTGTGTTGCAACTGTTGTAAAACACTTACTAAAGGTGTGTGGTTTGCCCCTTCTTTCCTATCAAACATCTATCGTCCTTATCTCTCCTCCTTCTTTCCTATCAAACATCTATCGTCCTTATCTCTCCTCCTTCTTTCCTATCAAACATCTATCGTCCTTATCTCTCCTCCTTTTTGTGTGTGTATATTACTCTCTAGAACACATATATTCTTTGATACTTATATGACCTTGTTGTGTTGCAAGTGCTGTAAAACTTTCACTAAAACTAAAAAACACTAAATTTTCTCTCCCCCCCCAGAATACAACGAGCACCAGGATGCGTCCAGCAGTACGTCCATCAACTCTTCCCTGGCCACCTCACCCACTCATTCCAGTCAGAACAACGGAGACAAGTCGACGAAACACGGGCGTGGGCAGGGGTGAGTCATATATGTACATACACACACACGCACATACACACACACACTCACACACACGCACGCACATGCACGCACGCACGCACACACACACACAAACACACACAGACATACACACACACACAGACATACACACACGCACACTCACACACATGCAAGAATACACACACACACACACACACACACACACACACACACACACGCAGGAATACACACACACTCACAAAGAGACAGAAAAAAGTTGACACTTATGCACACTCCACTTTACTACATGAAGTTCAGGAAGACTGTAAAAATTGTTTCATTCTGTTGGTTTTGTATATCTAGAAAGTTCCCAACTAGATCCCAGTGCCCTTGATTCATGCACTCACATTCATGTGTTCTAAGTACCCATCCGAAGAAAACCTCGGAAAGAGAGATGCATTTTTTCTAGAACAACTACAGAGGATCAAGCTGACTTTTGTTTACAATATTTTTCTTTTCATTTTGTTTTGTTAACTATGTTTACAATGTTTTTCTTTTCATTTTGTTTTGTTAACTATGTTTTTCTGTTCGCCCTGCTTTTAGAAGTGCCAATTTTCCGGATAAATTTGGAGAGTCAGATTTGTAGAACTGTCTGCATTGTGCAGTGCATGTTACAATAGTCTTGATACCCAAAGTATTCGACAATAGAACCCATAACTTGGGAGTACCTATGTATGTATGTGTGTGTGTGATTCCACAGGGTTGGAAAAGTTCTGGGTTTTATTTTCACGGCCAACCGGCACCTCCGTTCTTTTGTATTGTGGTATTGTTTTGTACAAATTCTAGGTTTTTGTTTTGTATTGTGGTATTGTGTTGTACAAATTTTGTTTTTGTTTTGTATTGTGGTATTGTGTTGTACCAATTCCTTTTTTTGTTTTGTATTGTGGTATTGTGTTGTACCAATTCCAGGTTTTTGTTTTGTATTGTGGTATTGTGTTGTACCAATTCCTTTTTTTGTTTTGTATTGTGGTATTGTGTTGTACCAATTCCTTTTTTTG
>NW_004797860.1:449360-454225 GCF_000002075.1 Aplysia californica | reverse complement strand
TTTTTTATTACGTTCGGATCGTGCGGGTCCCAACGCGTACTAGACTAGATCTAGCACTCTTCAAGATATATCTTCTGTAGCCTACATTCAACGTTGTATTTACGAAAAACATGTTTCATAACAATGTAAAGATATAGGCTAAGCTAAGGAACACAAACTTGGGAATGTGGTCGTGAAAAAACACACCGATTTTTAAAAATGCATAAAAAAAACAAATAAAACTTAACAAGAATGAGTACAAAGCAGCCCTAAAACATTAGGAAAGGAAGGTGGAAACAGTTGATAACTTACCGCACTGGTATCGAAAGTTAGCGGAACTGTGGCACCGGCAGAAAGTAGACCTACAACAACTGCCTGGGAAGGCGTCTGGTAGCAACCACCTGGGTGAGATCGATCGTCTGGGCCAGGTAAGCAAAGGGCGGTCACTACTACTTATCTTGAACCTATTACACACTGCAGTAAGCCGATCCGTATTTCCCACAACGCGTTCTAACATGAACTTTCATTGGTGGAAAATGTCTCCTAACAATTCTGTCCATTTTGATTAAAACCCCAAAAGTTGACAAAATCATCAGTCATCATAGTAGTTGTCATAATTAATATGAGAGAATATACCAGCAAGAGATAATTATTACTGTCTTTTACGAAGGAAGCGCACAACGACTTCGAAAATCAATTTGGTATGTAGCTCCGTTAGCAACAGCCAATCAGATCCTAGCTAACAAACGATGTTTGTAAACACTCAAGCATGGACGATGGACCCGTTGAAGCCCTCCGTGTTAGTCAGGTAGTGTTTTTTTTGTGTGTGGAAAATTGCGGGTTTGTAATCCTAAAATATAAGTAAAATGATAATAAACGACATGTGTACTTCCTTTTCAATTGGTCAGAATTACGATGTGGGTTATCATGGGAGAGTGTGTTGCGAAACCAGGTTTAGAAATACCATGTCGTCTGCAATCATTCGAAATTGACGAAATCGAAAGTAGCCTAGATCTAGATTAGATCTCTAGATTCTAGATCTAGATCTAGAAAACTAGAGTCTAGATCTTCAGACTAGATCTAGAGTCTAGTCTAGAGATAATTTATGAATATAAAAGTCGGCACAAGTGAAGATGTGGTCTAATTTAAGGAAGAAGCTAGCCGTACTTAATGACGGCCTGGTGGTCTAGGCTGTACTTATTCTTTTAATATTAATATGATGATGATGGCTAGACTGGACCATAAAAAAAAATAGGCCTTCTGAATTGTAAATATAAATTTTTAGTGTGCAGTGCCTCCTAAAGTATTTGTATTTGAGACGAAACCAGATGCCTTAGTGGCAGTGCATGTTACTAGACTGGCAGTCTAGCCGTACTTAAGTACGGGTAGACAGCCAGGCTAGCCGTACTTAAGGACAATGGCTGAATTGTAAATGAAATTTTTAGTTTGCAATGCCTAAAGTATTTGTATTTCAGACAAAAACAAAAGGTGCCTTACTGACTTGCATGTATTTGAACCTGAATAATTTACTAGAAATCTAGATTCTAGATCTAATGAGACCTGTGTACTTAACAGGCTTGAGTCGATAGGGCCAAACCTAGAAGATCTAAGTACGGCTAGACTGGCAGTATAGCCGTACTTAAGTACGGCTAGCCACTTCGCTAATTTAATGACAGTAATGATCTCGAAGATCTAGAGAATGTGTCACGGTGTGTTGTTAAAACATGATTGTTACTGGACCAAACCCTCCCAAACCCTAAGGATCCTCCTATTATTTAGAATCGGCGATTCTGTAGGACTCAGGGGTTGGACATTTTGGCTAAATCAGTCAGGGAATCTCCAGATTGGGCGAATTTTCTGCAGTTTCCACCCTCGCTTATTTGAACCTTGATATAGGTCTAGATCTATTTTAGGCTATGTTTAATGCTCGGTGAGCGAGAGATCCAATCAAACCTATCTGGAAAACATCAAATTATTATGATAAAATTCAGGGGGGCAGGCCCCCTCTATATTTTGTTTTAGTCAGGGGAAGCCCCCCTAGCCTACTCTTGGGGCCAAAACCAGCAAAAAAAGCGCCCAATCTGGAGATTCCTTGACCTGATTTTGCCTAAATGGCCGCCCCCTGGGCCGGAACATCACAAGTTGACTAGTCTCCCATAGGCCAATAGGCTATTTATTTACATGAGAGCCATACGCTTCAAATAGCCTAATATAGATCTAATCAATCACAGAGTAACCTACAATCTTCAATAGTGGCCTTGCCTTGGCAGAGTTTTGTTTACACAATGGCCAGTTCTATTGGGACTGAAGTCTGATCAGATTTTTTATCAATTAGGAATCAAGTCCGGAAATGGGTTTTATCTTTTCAGAGTCGGGTGCGAAAAAATGTTTTATTTATTCTGACTCGGCTTCTAAGTGAGTTATGTGAGTGTTGTTAGGAGGTTAGGCTACACAATATAACTGTCGTCGGGTGATTTTATTACGTAAAACCAGAATTACAACTAGATCCTAGAATTACCTACTAAGACTGTGTAATTGTGTCAAAAGACTGCACTCTCATTGTCCAATGGCAGTGTCTACGTACACGGTCACCGAAAACTTAGGGTCTATGTACACGGTCACCGGCCGCGGGCACCACGACCAGTCTGCAGCTGTCACTTCCACCACCGTTTGTCTTTCTACTTATGTATATTAAATTTCCTTTTGTTGTGTGAACCTATAGTTTTTCTGTAATTAGATCTAAAATATTATATTTTTAAAAGTAAGTGGAGAATAACCTATGTCTGGCTATTCTTTCCACCTTGATTTACCGGAAATGACCCTAGAGTGATCAAGGCTGATATTACCGGGCTGATGCCCCACAGGATCATGTTCGTGTCACTTTGGAGCCAAATCCCAGAAATTTGGCTCTTTTGGATCGCGCCTGGCCCGAGGAATTTCATTTAGTTTTTTGGCTACATAAGAAGGGGAAAGAAGAAGCAAGGAAAAAAGAAAAAGAAAGAAGAAAAGAAAAAAAATGAGAGTGAAGAAAAGAGCTTGGATTGCTAAATAATTAAACTAGTTAACACGATTTAACTCCCTCGCCTGTTTGGTCTGAATAAATTTACAACCCTTCTACCGTCGTGCAAGAGCCTTTTGTCTCGTGCTAGTGTCCCATTATGTTGGTACATGCTCTCTGTTCCTTGAGCCCACATCCCGCGCAGTAGCGTGGGTAGTGAGACATACTTTTTCCATATCCCGACTTTTATTCTGTAAGAGCGCTCCTTCATCTCATGGGGTGGAAGGCTGGAGTCAGGCTGAACTATTACATTAAAAAAATATAGATCTACAAAAAAATCTACGTCACTGTTGAAGTCCGGGGGGGGGGGGCTGAGAATAGCGAGTCATGAGCTATTCTCACCAGGGGTGAGACGCACAAAATCGACAGCCGTGGCCTCTTCCCAACGCCTCTTCCCCCAGCAAGCCGAGAGTGCGTGATCGCTACGCGCAATCTCATTGGTCGACATATTAAACTTTGCCCCTGGCAAGGTCAACTCAACTTGGTTGTTCTGTTCATATTAATGGTGCAGGGAGGGCCAGTAGATCTAGTAACTGGATATTAGATCGAAATCTCATGTCTCGGTTTTGATCATTATAAGCAAAACATTTTTTGTAAATTTTTGCTAGAACTATTTAGGAACAAGGGTGGGAAGTTGGAAGTGATGTCAGGCTGGACTTGATTCTGAGTCCAAATATAATGTTTGTTTAATCAGACCCGAGTCCGAATAGTCACTTTGTTACACAATTTCTACTGCGTTCTACAGGCCTTTCAGGACAAGGACTAGATGAAATTATGATGCTAGTATCTTGGGATACACTTGTACATTGTTGCACATTGATAATTGATTGATAGAGTTCTAAACCAAAGTTATGACGCTTGTCCTTTTTCCAAAATGAAAGTGAAAAATGTTCTCCCATATTGAAGGCCAAGCAGATCCATGCAGAAAGAGTATCAGGCCCTCTTTGTTTTCACTGACTGGATCTATTGGCTGCAGTATTTTGTCTTACAAGCACTTTGCCATATTATATAGTCATAGTTATAGTAGGTAAAATGAGACTGATTACTTTCTTTTGACTCTGAGACTGTGTGCTTTGTGCTGGAAACAGAAATAACCTGGAGGCGGTTTTGAGGCCATGAGAGGGAGGCGGGGGGTTCCTTTGACAAAGTAACAGGATAGTTTTGAAGGAAGTAAGTGTGTATAAAATTCTAATCATTAATGCTAAAAAATAATCACTTGTACCTCTTTTATTCAATGTTGGTATTCAGAAGTACCTGCTATGTAGGTAGGTGATTTGGAATTTCTGCCTCAAAAAGTGTTTTCCCTGAATTTCATGGTTTTTATTTTTATAAACTTTAAGGCAAATGAGGAATGCAGCTCAATTCCTATCTGATATGTTATACCAGCAGTGCCTTTTGTGTGTCCGGGAGATACCAACTTCCTTGGCAATGGCTAGTCCTAGCCCTAAAGTTTCTTTGTCCAATTCCGCTATTGTCTTTTGGTCTTTCCAGACTGGGATGGGAGAATAAAACTTTCCAAGTTGAAAAAAAAAGGACACTTGTATATATATTGTAAGGAAAGGAGGTGGTGAGCTCTTAGAATCATGAGTGCCAATCTGTAATGTATCCATGTGTGTTTCTCAAGGTGTAGATCACAGAAGTAAGCCATAGGCCTATATTTATATACTTTGTTATTGTACAAAATTTTACAATGTGAAAAGACTTTGAAAAGGTCAGGTGATTCTTTAGTACAGAAAGAAAGCAGGTGTGAACTCTAAGGCTAATTCCCTTTGTTGTCAAAGTCTTTTTCCCCTTGTCGTTAAATCTCCTCTCCTCCAGCCTCAATGTA
>NW_004797860.1:447582-449260 GCF_000002075.1 Aplysia californica | reverse complement strand
AATGCTATTTCCGGGGTGCCTTGATAGTCGAAGCAGACTTTGTGCTGTTGAGGCTAGAGAGGTGAGCAGAATAAGTCTGATTCCCTGTAAGGACTTCTCTGTTGACATCCACCCCTTGGCGCTCATATGACCTTATGCAGTTGCGAGCGCTGTAAAACCCTCTACTATAAACCAAAAATTAGAAATGCCACCCTTGAGGTATGCTACAACTACAACACTAGGTACGCATGTCATGACACAATGGAAGCGGGCACCCGTCAATTTTTTAGCATATCGCGACCTCGGAGCTTTCTTGTCATATCTCCATTTTTTTTAAAAGTGAAAATGTGACTTCTTCTTAAGCTCACTTTTTGTTATGAACTGTTTTCACAATTATTAAAAATGGAGAAAGGACAAGAAAGCATTGAGGTCGCGGGGTGTAAAAATGTTGATTTCTTTGATTTGATGATTTTGAGGAAAGCCTGATTTGAGCACAGTGCCACTCACAAAATGCTGTTTGTTGTGATGATCGTGTTTTATTGTTGGTCCACAAAATGCTGTTTGTTGTGATGATCGTGTTTGATTGTTGGTCCACAAAATGCTGTTTTGCGTCTTCTTTCCTATCAAACGTCTATTGTCCTGATCTCCCCTTCTTTTTTTTTATGTTTGTTACTCTCTTGTAACACCTCAAATCTTCTGGCGATATGACCTTATGCAGTTGAGAGCGCCGTAAAACCTCTACTAAAACTAAAAGCTGTTTGTTGTGATGATCGTGTTGTTTATCTCGTGTGCCAGTTCAACTCTGTGGACTTCCGTGCTGTGACTGCTGAGAAGGCGATGGTGGAGCTGAACAGACCCTGTGCCACTATGACGCTCTGTGTGTTCCTCAACTTTGCCAGTAAGTCAACTCTGTGGGTGGTTGGCGGGTGCTCTTGTGTGATTTGCTCCTTCTTTCCTATCAATCATCTATTGTCCTTATCTCTCCTCCTCTTTTGTGTATGCCGCTCTCTTGTAACACATCTATTCTTCGGCACTTATATGACCTTGTTGAGGCTAACACCTTAACCTCTAGGCCACGAGAGCCAGCGTATTATTTTTATTTGTAATGGAAGTAGTATTTGCTGTTGTTATTACCATCATCAAAGAGCTGCGGAGCTGGCCTACCATAGGAGACTGCTTCTCCCCTCAACGCTTAACGACAACAGAGGATCAAAAAGTACAAGTATTATCATCGTCATTATTATTATTATTGTTGTTATTTATTTATGATGATTGATCTCTTCCCCCGCACACCCCAGAGTACAACAAGATCCAACAGCTACCCTGCGACAGTTTCTACATCCGGGCCAACTTTGAGCGTGCCAGCGAGACAGAGGAGGAGCTGGACTTCCACCGCGACGACGTCATGTTTGTGGAGAACTCGCTGTACAAGAACCAGCTGGGAACCTGGTTCGCATGGCTCGTCAACGAACAGGGGGTCAAGCTGAAGGGAGGGGTCATTCCTAGCCGCATACGGTACGTGTGTGG
Organism: Aplysia californica; assembly: GCF_000002075.1. NCBI lineage: Eukaryota > Metazoa > Mollusca > Gastropoda > Aplysiida > Aplysiidae > Aplysia > Aplysia californica. The sequence goes on along the minus strand of NW_004797860.1, from coordinate 447,754 downwards.
GTGTACGTGTGCGTGTCTGTGTGTGGGGAGGGGGAGAGGTCAAGCTGAAGGGAGGGGTCATTCCTAGCCGCATACGGTACGTGTGTGGGTGTACGTGTGCGTGTCTGTGTGTGGGGAGGGGGAGAGGTCAAGCTGAAGGGAGGGGTCATTCCTAGCCGCATACGGTACGTGT
>NW_004797860.1:444734-445772 GCF_000002075.1 Aplysia californica | reverse complement strand
TGTATGTGTGTGCGTGTGTGTGTGTGTGTGTGTGTGTGTATGTATGTGTGTGTGTGTGTGTGTATGTATGTATGTGTGTGCGTGTGTGTGTGTTTCACTCAGCAGTGACTCTGTGCCTATACTGGACGGTGAGTGTGTGTGTGTGTGTTTTTGTGCTGTGTGTGTGTGTGTGAATGTATGTGTGTGTGTATGAGTGTGTGTATGTATGTGTGTGTGTGTGTGAATGTGTGTGTGTTTTTTGTATGTATGTTTGTGTGCGGTGTGTGTGTGTCTATCTGTCTGTCTGTTTCTGTAAGTATGTATGTATGTTTGTATGTGTATATGTATGTATGTATGTATGTATGTATGTATGTATGTATGTATGTGTGTGTAAATGTGTGTCTGCCTGTCTCTGTGTGTATGTGGTTGCGTTTGCGTGTCTGTGTGTGTGTCTGTGTGTGTGTCTGTGTGTGTGTCTGTGTGCGTGTCTGTGTGCGTGTCTGTGTGCGTGTCTGTGTGTGTGTCTGTGTGTGTCTGTGTGTCTGGATTTTCAATGAGGTCACACTGTATTCTTTCTCCTTCCCCTCCAGATTCCATCCTGGGCTACACGCAAGTGGAAAAAATTGAATGTAAGTTTTCGTGTCAATATAGAGTCTTGTCTTGGGTAGATCATGCTTTGGGTCGTTGGTGGGTGCTCTGGTGTGGTTTGCTTCTTTTTTCGCGTCGAAGTATTTGCCATCCTTATACCACCCCATTCTGTTCTCTGTACGTTACTTTCTAGTTGCACGGATGAACTTCGGCACATATCTATGTATTGCAAGTGTTGTAACATGTGTGTTTATTTCTGTTGCCCCCCGGGCGGTGCTACTGACAAGTGTCTTTAGGCCATTCCCAAAGGGGGGACGGTGCCATCTCTGAGTTCTTATGTACAGTGGAATTGTAATTGTTAATGGGCCGATTCATGAATGTCACGCTCATAACTGTGCCTGAACTGCAACAGGGAACTGCTGCTTTTTCTTTCCTCATCCTTGCTCTCATCATTTTCCCTCTACTTCTTTT
>NW_004797860.1:441948-444398 GCF_000002075.1 Aplysia californica | reverse complement strand
ATATATATATATACACACACACGCTAGCTGGGCCCCCTTTCGATGAAAGGAATGATCGGTGCGTTAACATCAACTGAAAGTCATTGGCCTACTATACACTCTACTGGAATGGAGCAATAAATCTGGAGAGAAAAGTGACCCAGGTGTTCAAGTTGCCAGATATATAATCATCTTGTTGTTGATCTAGACCACCTTGACCTTTGTGAGCGCGAGGGGTTCCAAGTGCAGAACTTCGTTTTCTTTTCGGCATGGTCAGGCGCTATCTAGATATCTAGATCTAGATCTAGGTTCTAATCTGAGACCTGTTGACGTTGTTCCCAGTAGCAAGAAAAAGAATTTGACAAAGGAGTCCGGAAAAAGCGATGATGGGCATCAAACGAAAGGATCAGTCGAATTTAGCACCAAGTAAGAAAAAGAAAACATGAGGCTAGATCTATACGGGTCGCACACTTAAAATAGTGCTCAGTATTGCGCGACAATGCGCGATAGTATCGAACGGAAGTACGACTTGAAATAAACAAACCTGGCGGATTTTCTAAAACTACAGAGACAGAAGCGTCGGCGAAATAAAGAAATTTAGCTTTTTGCAGCAAAACTGTCTCAAAGCTGGAAAAACGAAGGGCGTCATGATCTGGAGAATATTTTAAAGAATCTTTTGGCGAAAACCGCACGTCGATCGATGCAGCCATTAAAAAGTCTTTTGAATAGCAAAATCCGGCCACCACAAATAGATAATAGATACGTCTCTTTGACGTGTGTATATTGATGTGTTCTGTGCCATGTGTATATTGATTGACGTGTTCTGTGACAGGCGGGTTTATATATTTGACGAGTTCTCTTCCCCCCCCCCCCCACAGTAAAGACAACGCGGCCCGTGGTGTTGCTAGCCCCCCTGGCCGAGGCCCTCATCAGAAAACTGGTGGCAGAATCTCCAGACAAGTACAGCTACTGTCAGCCTGGTGGGTACACTTCACTTGACTTTACTGGACTTGACTCGACTGTACTTTTGTTTGACTGGACTTGACTGTACATGACTTGACTTGACTTGACTTGACTGTACATGACTTGACTTGACTGTACATGATTTGACTTGACTTGACTGTACGTGACTGTACGTGACTGTACTTGACTTGATTGACTTGACTTGACTGGACTTGACTGTACATGACTTGACTGTACTTGGCTTGACTGTACATGACTTGACTGTACTTGGCTTGACTGTACATGACTTTACTTGACTTGACTTGACTGTACATGACTTGACTTGACTTGACTGTACATGACTTGACTTGACTTGACTTGACTTGACTTGACTGTACATGACTGTGCTTGGCTTGGCTTGACTGTACATGACGTGACTGTACTTGACTTGACTTGACTGTACTTGACTTCACTTGACTTGGCTTGACTTGACTGGACGTGACTGGGCTGTATTTGACTTGACTGGACTTGACTTAACTTGACTGTACTTAACTTTACTTTCTGACCATCTGGGTTCTAGCCCTTCGGCCTGTCGACATGGCAAAGAATTGACAGGTTTTAATCAGCTGTGTTTTGTCGTTGTATAAAGTATTTCCAATATCTTGAGAGGCAGGTAGGTAGGTAGGTAGGTACTACGCAGGTCGCTAAGTGCAGGGCAGATAAAGAGGTGGTGTGGTACTGTTTCAGCCTGGCAGTTGTACGTAAAAGTAATGATGGGGCTGGTAGTGTGTGTCATGATATTGCTGATGGTGTATGTAATGAGAGTGTATATGTTGCTGATGTTGTAAGTAATGGTGTTGCTGCTGTTTTATGTAACAATGTTGCTGATGTTGTCCCCCCAGCCCCGATGCGAGCGTCCCCCGCCACCATGGAACAGTCGCTGGCCGAGGGTGTCCTCATCGACTACTGGAAGGAGGAGGAGGTGTACCAGTGTGTGCGAGCCGCCGCTGTCAAAGACATCTGTGATAGGGTGAGTCAGTGACCTCTGTGATAGTCGAAGCAGACTTTGTGCTGTTGAGGCTAGAGAGGTGAGCAGAGTAAGTCTGATTCCCTGTAAGGACTTCTCTGTTGACATCCTCCCCTTGGCGCTCATATGACCTTATGCAGTTGCGAGCGCCATAAAACCTTACTAAAACTTTAAAAAGGACAGTGAGAGCCATGATTAACCAACATCGTGTACGCGTAACGTCTTATGGACAACCAAGAACGGCAACTGTTGCCCAGCTCCGTGACATGCCAGGGTACGACACAAAGCTAACACTGACTCACTCTGTGACATCCAGGGTACGACACAAAGCTAACACTGACTCTGTGACATGGCCAGGGTACGACACAAAGCTAACACTCACTCTGTGACATCCAGGGTACGACACAAAGCTAACACTGACTCTGTGACATGCCAGGGTACGACACAAAGCTAACACTCACTCTGTGACATCCAGGGTACGACACAAAGCTAACACTGACTC
>NW_004797860.1:434383-435971 GCF_000002075.1 Aplysia californica | reverse complement strand
GGGGGGGGGGCTCGGCACCTTTTATGTCCATTTAAGAACACATTGCTGTCCATTTAAATACAGATTTTTGTGTAAATTTTACTGAAGAACTTGGATCAAAGGCACAAAAACTTCTACTTGCAGTTTCCGGGGACTCTCAAGATTTGGAAGTAGCCAAACTTTTGTAGCCATTTTTCTGGCTAATTTGACCACGGACACCAGGATACCCCCTCACCTCCTTCAGTAGCAAATGTCTCGACTTGTATTTCTAGATAGATGGCGAGTTCTTCCCTCAAAAGCAAGACAAATGAACTAGCTTTTACATTCTGCCATCACTGCGTCTGCCCAAAAAGTGACGAGCGCCCGATTCCACCGCGCCGTGACACATGCGTCGTGACACATGCCATGCGTCGTTACACACCGCACCGTGACACATGCGTCGTGACACATGCCATGCGTCGTTACACACCGCACCGTGACACATGCCTCGTGACACATGCGTCGTGACACATCCGTCGTGACACATGCACTGTGACACACATATCGTCAGACAGCTGTTCTCATGGACTAAGCCCAAAAGTTGGAATTCCTGTTGGGTTGTTTTGGGTTGGGTTTTTTTTCGTTTCCGTTCTATAATCTGTGGCAGTGGTTGCATGTGCTCAAGAAATGTAGTGTGGAAATTCCAATTGTGAATGTTGAGAAATTACAAGAAAAGAGTCAAAATGTAGTTAGGTGGGAATGAGTACGGCCATAGATAGCCAAAGATCTTGTCAGTATGTTAGTGTTTTAGCGCCTATAAATGGCCGCTGGCACTGTATGCTTCCCAAGAAGTTGAGATTGTTTCAGAATGCTCTCAGGTCTGTTGGGGTAATAGTATAGATTGTGAAGCGCATAGAGCTTGCTGTTGAGCGGGGATTTGCGCTATACAAATGCTATCTATTATTATTATTATTATTATTATGACAACTGATTGAAAAATGAAACAGTTTTGTGTCTCTCTCCTGAAACATTTTCCTTCTGGGCTCCAAACATTTGAACGGCTTGCTGACAATTTGTTGTATTCACTGAGTAGTTTTGGTGTGAAATATGTCATGTCTCTGTGGCACGCCAGGTGTGTCCTACTAGGTTTTCTGCCCCAGATGTTTTTCCTGGAAGAGAGAGAGAGAAGGTGAGGTGTGTGTGGAAGAGAGGGAGAGAGAGAAGGTGAGGTGTGTGTGGAAGAGAGAGAGAGAAGGTGAAGTGTGTGTGGAAGAGAGTGAGAGAGAGATGGTGAGGTGTGTGTGGAAGAGAGTGGGAGAAGGTGAGGTGTGTGTGGAAGAGAGGGAGAGAGAGAAGGTGAGGTGTGTGTGGAAGAGAGAGAGAGAAGGTGAAGTGTGTGTGGAAGAGAGTGAGAGAGAGATGGTGAGGTGTGTGTGGAAGAGAGTGGGAGAAGGTGAGGTGTGTGTGGAAGAGAGGGAGAGAGAGAAGGTGAGGTGTGTGTGGAAGAGAGGGAGAGAAAGATGGTGAGGTGTGTGTGGAAGAGAGGGAGAGAGAGATGGTGAGGTGTGTGTGGAAGAGAGTGAGAGAAGGTGAGGTGTGTGTGGAAGAGAGGGAGAGAGAGAAGGTGAGG
>NW_004797860.1:431899-434283 GCF_000002075.1 Aplysia californica | reverse complement strand
ACACACACAGACACACACACACATACACACACACATACACACACACTCACACACAGACACACTCACACACAGACACACACACACACACAGACACACACACAGACACACACACACACACAGACACACTCACACACACACAGACACACACACACACACACACACACAGACACACACACACACAGAGTTACTGTTTCTTTGATGTACAAACAATGCGTGTGTCATCCAAAGTTTGTTTAACAGTTTGTTAGTTAGTTAGTTTGTTTTGTCTATAACACAGCAGCACCTTGATGTTTGGCACTTACACTAGTTACACTATGACCTGTTGGAGTTGAAAGTGCCCTAAAACTCTTATACTAGTTACACTATGACCTGTTTGAGTTGAAAGTGCCGTAAAACACTTATGCTAGTTACACTATGACCTGTTGGAGTTGAAAGTCCCCTAAAACTCCTACGAAAACTTACTTGAAAAAACAACAACACCAAAAATACTTTTTTTTAAACCGAGCCTTTTCTCCCCAAATGTCTGACAAGAACGATAAGCCCTTTCATTGTTTCACCTGTTTGTGATTTGTGTATTTCAGACAGGATTTCTCGCCCGTTTTGATCCGGAGATCAGCGCAGGAATCAAGCTGCTGCTATGGAAGGTAAGCTCACTGTTTTTATGGGATAGTAAAGTTCTTTGTTTTTGTTTTTGTTTATTTTCAGCAGGGTTAAAGTTTGTACTTTTTAGATCCAGGGTCAATGGGCGGTTGGTTGGTGCTCGGGCATGGTTTGTGCCTTCTTTCTGATCAAACATCTACCTTGCTAATCTCTTTTCCTTATTTTCGCCGTATGTTACCCTCTTGTAACACCACTGATAGTGGGTGGTTGGCAGGTGCTCTGCTGTGGTGTGCTCCTTCCTTCCTGTCCAACATCTGTCCTCCTTATGTCTTCTTCTGTTCTTTATATGTTACTTTGTAGTAACACCTCGTATCTTTGGCACTTCTATGACCTGATTGTGTTGCAAGTGCCATAAAACTCTAACTGTAGCTAAGAGATCTGTGTACTCACCCCGTCTGTCTGCCCCGTCTCTTCGTCTCCACCTTTGCCTTCAGGCGCTGTTTCCTCTTCACCTTTGCCCTCCTCCGGTGTGACCTCTTGTTCTGTGACCCCGTGGCCCGTGACCTCTAGCTCCTCCTTCTCCTCCTCCCTCTCCTCCTCCCTCTCCTCCAGCTCCGCGTGTCTGGCCTCCTGCCTCCCGTGCGTTCCCCCCACCCCCACCGGCCTGTCGTCCCTGTAGTCGTCCGTGTAGTAGCCCGCCCCCAGCCAATCACTGTAGCTCATTTGTCGCTCTCTGGGCGGGGCCACCATCAGTGTGGTGGTAGTGCCCGCCTCCCGGGGGGCGTGGTCTGTGGCAGCTGTCGTAGGATGCGAGTGTCGAAAGGAGGAGTAGGCGGCGGCCCTGCTGGAGAACTTTGGCATGGTGGCTCGTAGCTTAGACAGCCCGTCCGCGGGGAGGGTGGGGGCAGGGGAGGCGTGCTGTGATTGGTGGAGGGCGGGCTGGTGACGTAGGTCTGGCCGGGGACTGCACACGTCACTCACCACGGAGCTGGAGTCGTCGTGCGGCGCGTGCACGGTGAGCAGGTCCTCGTAGGAGCGCTGGAGGAACTTCTCGTAGCGGGCGAACGACGTGTGGGTGGTGGGGGGAGGGTGGACGTAGCTGTATGGGTCAAGTGGGAAACCCTCGTCATCTAGAGTCTCATCATCATCATCATCATCATCATCCTCTTTGTTTTCCTCTGTTTGATGACGACCTTTGGGCTGTTTAGGCGTGGTGTCATCGATATCTCCGTTCTCGCTGACGCTGCCAACGTGATCATCATCATCATCATCATCATCAACGTCGTGGTTTTCCTTATCTTTGTCCTTGTCGCCCGCAATACGCACTCGTCGCGACCCTTTGTTATCATCACCGTTCTCGTTGTCATCGTCGTTGTTATTATCAGTGAGAGCGACCCCTTCGTCTTGCCGGGCGTCGTAAAACTTGTCCTCATGGACGTCCATGTTGTCGTCTCCCATCACGATAGAGACCACGTGGTCCTCCTCCCCCTCCTCCTCCCCTCCTCCTCCTCCCTCCCGAGCCTCCTCACCCGCGGACATCTGCTGTTTCTGCAGCTCGGGGAGGGCGGTGGACATCGGGGGCGGGGCGTAGATGAGCCCGCCCAGTTCTAGCTCCACGGGGGAGACCACACGCGCTTGTGACGCCGCTTTGTCCGCTCCGCTGTCCCCTGGCAGGATCGTCTTCTCTTTCTTCTCCGTGTCCTGGTGGTGGGAGGGGTCAGGGTGTGTGGGAGGGGTCAGGTGGGGGAGGGGTCAGGGTGTGTGGGAGGGGTGAGGTGGGAGAG
>NW_004797860.1:431336-431773 GCF_000002075.1 Aplysia californica | reverse complement strand
TGTGTTGTACCTGAGTGTGTTGTGTTGTACCTGAGTGTGTTGTGTTGTACCTGAGTGTGTTGTGTTGTACCTGAGTGTGTTGTGTTGAATCCAGAGATGTGTTTTTTTCGTAAATTTACTGAAATCCTTAAACCCAAACTGTGGAAGTATGGAAAATTACCGGAGTGCCGTCGGGTCAAATTTGTGAATACGACGAGCGACGACGGACAAGTCTGACACTTATGAGCATGAGCACGAAGGTCTGTGTTTGTTTACTAGTGGCCAACGTCCGCCCGCTTTCAGTTTGGGTTGGAGAGTGGCTCGAGGTCGTTGGCCTTTACTGATGTAAGGTCTAGGTCTAAGATCTTTTCTTGATTACGTTCAAAGTCTATGATATCGTTCAAAGTCTATGATATCGTTCAAAGTCTATGATATCGTTCAAAGTCTATGATATCGTT
>NW_004797860.1:428244-430782 GCF_000002075.1 Aplysia californica | reverse complement strand
GAGTGTGTTGTGTTGAATGTGAGTGTGTTGTGTTGAATGTGAGTGTGTTGTGTTGAATGTGAGTGTGTTGTGTTGAATGTGAGTGTGTTGTACCTGAATGCGTTGTGGTGAACCTGAGTGTGTTGAACGGGACAGTTGAGCCTGAGTGTGGTGTGTTGAACCATGACCCGGTTGAATCTTGAGTGTGTTGAACGGGACAGTTGAGCTGAGATGTTGGTTGTGCTGTGGCTCCACAAATGCGGGTTTATTTTTGCACAAATGTTGATGATGTGGAGCCAGGCTGAGGTTGTGTTGATATTGTTGCTGAGGTTGTGTTAATTCTGATGTTGTTGTTGTTGTTGTTGTTGCTATGATGGTCTTGTGGCTGCTGGGGTTGTGTCAATACTGATGTTGTTGCTACGGTTGTGGTGATGATGTTGTTGTTACGCCGATGTTCTGGCCGCTGTGGTTGTGTCCATGTTGATGATGATGTTGCTATGGCGATGTTTCTGCTGCTATGGTTGTGTTCGCTGCGGTTGTGTTTGAGGTCCAGAGACACCCTCCGACCGGCCGTTTGGTGTGACTGTTCCCTACCATTTCGAGTATCTTTGTCTGTCTGCTGGGATACTGTATCCCTCTCAGCACGGGTCTGTCTACTGGGATACTGTATCCCTCTCAGCCCGGGTCTGTCTACTGGGATACTGTATCCCTCTCAGCCCGGGTCTGTCTGCTGGGATACTGTATCCCTCTCAGCCCAAGTTAGCGACCCTGCCCACCTTCCAAATGATCTAAATTGTATCAATGGCGGTGTAAAAACGCCCATATTTGAGATGTCTCCTCACCTTCATTTAGCTGTAGAATCAGTGTCTGTAGCAGATGGCCTATTTTGTATCAAAATTGTTCAATCGAACTTTGGAAAAAGTTTTCAGCTGTTTGTCTTCTCTGGCAGACTTTGTGGCTGGAGAGGGTTTTTCTGTGGGAAATCATTTTGTGGGGAGAATTGGTAGCTAGCTGTAGATGTAGATGTTTGTGGTGACTGTGGTGGTGAGGTGGGTGGTGAAGTGGCTGTAGTTGTCATGGTGGTGGTACTGCGAGGGAGATGTTTCCCTCTGGGTGTGAGGGGTGTTGCATGACACTGTTGGGTCTTTGCCAGGATGGGGGGGGGGTGTCAGCGAGGGGTTGGGGGAGTTTGGCTGGACAGACCGCGGGAAAGGGGGGAACTTTGATGTGGTTGGGTCAGGAAGGGGGAACTTTGATGTGGTTGGGTCAGGAAGGGGGAACTTTGATGTGGTTGGGTCAGGAATGGGGGAACTTTGATGTGGTTGGGTCAGGAATGGGGGAACTTTGATGTGGTTGGGTCAGGAATGGGGGAACTTTGATGTCACTGAATGTGTAGGGGGAAATTTTGATGTATATTGAGTAAAAAGTGGGAAATTTGATGTACATGAAATGTGAAAGTGAAGTTTTCTTGTACATTGAGTCTGGAAGGGAGAAATGTTGAATTGATTGTACATAAAGTCTCAAGATGTGTGTCTGTGTGAGTATCTGTCAGTGTGTGTGCGTGTGTCAGTGTGTGTGTCAGTGTGTGTGTCAGTGTGTGTGTCAGTGTGTGTGTCAGTGTGTGTGTCAGTGTGTCAGCCATGTACAGAAAGTCTCGCGACTTAAGCCTTTGCTTTGCCTTCCCGAGCCTATGTGTATAGATCCACGCCCGGCCCTTGTGTGTGTGTCGTGTCTTGTTGTCTCTGTCAAGTGCCGGCTGTCGCTCTCTGTATATAGATAGATATATATCTGTGCTATAGTGTTCACATTTATTTGTATGTATGTCTGTGTATATATTTATATATATATAATATATATATTTATATACAAACCTGTGCTATAGCGCTCACGTTTATGTATATATATATATATATCTGTGCTATAGCATTCACATTTATGTATGTATGTATGGCATCGTGGTGAAATCAGGCAATCATGAAAAGAAAGAAATGGAAGTTGTTGTTGTTGTTATTGATCCAGCAAGAGAAATGGAAGAAAATGGCAATTTTTATCGATTTTTTTTTTTGGCTCAACATCTTTTACGTCCATTTATAAACACATTGCTGTTTGGCTTTTACTGAAAAACGTGGATGAAAGGCTCAAAACGTGTACGTTTACAGTTCCCAATGACTCTCAAACTTTGGAAGTCACAAAACTTGGGCAGCCATTTCTCTCATTTTACCTCTGAAACCAAGTGACCCCCACCTCCTTCAATCCAAAATATTCCAAGTTCTATAGGAGATAGGTAGGTGATTTTTTCATCGAAAGCAAGACAAATGAACAAGCTTTAAGATGATCACCATCATCATCAATGCCTTCCACCCCTGGCAGGGTATAGGCCACATACAAGCTCCTTCCATTTATCTCTGTCTCGGGCCATCCTTCCTAGCTCGTTCCTAGTGAGCTTCATCTTTAAGATGATACCGTACCAATAACTCTATATGCCCAAACATTGATGAGTGCCTGATTCCACCACGTCATGACTCACACACACACATATATATATATATATATGTATAT
>NW_004797860.1:424937-426790 GCF_000002075.1 Aplysia californica | reverse complement strand
GGCTTTTTTTCTTACAAACACACACATGTACTCGCATGTACACACGCATCCACTTAAACACACACACACACATCCACTCAAAGTCGAAGACACAGTGAAAAAGTGTGAAGAAGTTTGGTATCAATTGCTATGCCTTTGCCTTGAAATTGTTTTCTTTTTTTTTTTTTCATCAATAAAAAGGAAATGACAATGAAGAGTGAGCGGTTTCTGGTGATTTCATCCTTTGTCGTAAACTGGGTCAGGTCTCCACCTGGGAGGCTGGCAGGTGCTCTAGCATAGTTTGCTCGTCTTTCTGCTAGAACATGTGTCGTCCTCATCTCTCATCTCTTCGGGTGGTTGGCGGGTGCTCTGATGTGGTTTGTTCCTTCTTTCCTATCAAACATTTACAGTGGAACTCGGATTCAACATGGTCGCAGGGCCTGACCTAATATCTCGTTGAATCCGAGTGTTCGTTATAGCAAACACGAGGTTTTGTGTAGATAATTACAGGCACGGAACAAGTAATGTATAAAGAGAAGTCACAAGTACTGCCTGAAATGTCTGCATATTATGCTAGCTTCTGCGTTTGTCGCGTCCACGACCCGCGATTTTTGGCAAATTTTGGTCCGCGGATCACGGCCGCAATTTTTGCATTTTTCAAAAGGGGGGAAAAAAAACACCGCTCGAGAATACAAATGGAGAAACAAACCGCGGGGAATACAAATGGAGAAACAAACCGCAGGGAATACAAATGGAGAAACAAACCGCGGGGAATACAAATGGAGAAACAAACCGCGGGGAATACAAAGGGAAAAACAAACCGCGAAAACATACAAAAAACGCAAAAATAAAGAAACGGAACCTCATTAACTTTACTTTGCGAAAGAAAAACTAGAAAGTTGACTTTCACTTCCGCTTCACTTCTCTCTTACTTGACTCCATGTTGATTTGTTCTGTTCAAAGAACTTTCCTGTGAAGAATGAGTACATTACGTACTATTGATGTATTGCTGTTTCCCTTGAATTTGTCCCTCTTTATTGTGTTTTGATTTTCTTTGTTATTGTTCTGATGAGTTCTTGTTTCTGTTTTTGATGTTTATATAGCGTATGTCATTTCATTTGAGGTTGTTCCCTCCTTTCAAACTACAAATGTGTTATGTTAGAGCGTGTCTCCACCAATACCGAACACTGACACTGGCAGGCCCCTTGTGTGTCATTCCATCATTTACATGTAAGTAATATCCTGGACTTTAAAAAAAATTACATACGGTTAGGGTTAAACGGCAAATCTTCGGATAGATTAACACGCGTCTTTATTTGTTAATTTTGGTGGTTGTTTATGTGCTGTTCTACTTTTGATATCATTCTGTTGGGAAACCTTTATTTTTTGTGTTAACATCCTGTGAGGATACAAATGATATTCTGGTTGCTTAAGACAGAACACAAGAAATTCTGGTGCTCTAGATTAAGCTACCTCTATCAACATGCTATATAATATACGTCCTCACAGAGAGGTGAAAGCTGGAAAAATAATTTCAACTTTTTTGGCAACTTTTGCCATTTTTTGTGGCAACTTTGTGACAGAAAATGGCAACAAACACGGATGCTAGATCATGGGCTGTGCATAAACAGAAGACCGATTCCTTCAAATACACACGCCTGTGTCATCTCGATTGTTTACCAAAATGTTGTGTTGCTGTGTAGAGCCTAGCGTAGGGCAACTTTTGATTCCATAGACCAGCGCACAATTCATTACGCAGATCTGCGTCAAGACTTGTTTATCATTGTAATAATGATCAGTTGCTGAGGTGGAAAAAAGACTGCCTGTGACGCGTTTGTATCTGCGACGTTCAACGCCCGGACCGCTAGTACCCC
>NW_004797860.1:422007-424288 GCF_000002075.1 Aplysia californica | reverse complement strand
CTTTACGGCGCTCGCAACTGCATAATAATATGGTCATAATATGAGCGCACGGGACACATGAAACATTTTAAATGCGGGTGGCGGCCGAAGCCCACTCTTATTCTTATTAATTTTGGACCACCAAGGGATCTTGAACGTGCACAAATTGCACCTGTGACCTCCAACACTTTTCGCCCTCATCCGAAAACGCCAGGTGTTACATCTAACCTACCTTTAGATCAAGGGTTTGCTGAAAAACAGCAGTAAGAAGGAGCTAAGGAGTAGCAGTAGAAAGGCAGCAGTAAAAGCCAGGAGCCTTGAGAAGGGGGACAAATGGGCAGTGGGAGGGGGGAGCAGAACGTGGAGATGAAAGCAGACGATAGAGCATGGTTAGAGAGAAGGAAAGGGGGTAGACGGAGAAAATTTAAGTGAAGTCAGGTTTTTATTCCGGTACCTATGGAATGAGAGGCGAACACTGTTACCTCTAGACTACGAGAACCACTGCTATGGTCTCGTAAGGGTTGTAATATGTTCTTTAAAAAAAAAATCTTATTTCTTTCTTTCTTTCTACGGTTTGTTTGTCCACTGCAGAGTATAACCCTACAACAACAATTTTCATTCTGTTTTGTCAGTTCTTTTCCGCGTCCAGGTTGTACCATCTGCTCTCCGATGTCGCCCTGCCATCTTCTTTTTTTTACTTTTTTACTCTCTCCCTATACCGTCAGGTACATACGGTGACGAGCAGTCGACGCCACGCTTGATTGTCCCTGACCACGTCCTCCAACTCCGGCAGAACCAGGCCATCTGTGTAGGCTAAGCAAAGTAGCCTAGTCTAATAAAAACTTTAGAACGTCGCTGCAAAGCGCGCTCACCATGGGCAATCAAACACTAGTCTCCCAGTCTCGCTATCTCTTATATTCGAGTATAGGTGCAAATCTTTCTATGTTGCCCTTAATTTTATTTCAAATAGAATTGAAACTCGTGATTAGAGTTGGAACTCGGGATTACAATTGGCAATTTCACAAGTAGGATAACTCATGGTCTAACACCACAACGAATGTAATACATTTTTTATACCATACTGATATCAGCTGGCGAAATACGTCCGCACCAGCAAAGTTCAAATGACCCGTCAATTGGACAAGAGGACCCATTCTAGAGTCTCACATGAAAACAACATTTTCATGCCCGTCGAAGTCAGATCCGGTCAGATTGAGAATTGGGAAAAATCCGGATTGTTTTCTTTTACTTTTAGCCACGCTAATTTACAAGTTGTGCTATGCGTATGTCTTCCTCCGCGAAGCAAACCCCAAACAAAACTATCATAAACAAAGTAATCAGAAAACGTATGATTCAAAAGTAGAAAGAAACTGCATTAATATGGCTTTGATTTTGATTTTGATTTCAAACTTCGTAACCAAAACAAACCAAAGGCAAAGAGTTATTCTCTAGATCTAGAATCTAGATTTAGATCTAGATAGATTTAGGTCTAGATCTAGATATATAGATCTAGATTTAGATCTAGGTCTAGATCTAGATTAAGATATTAGATCTAATGCATTTCATTAAATTGGTTAAAGATGGAAAAAAAAGGCTTTTGAACAACAAATTTCTTAAGAGGAGGTAAGAATATCAGAATAATAAGGGAAGTAACTTTTATTATTTCCAAAAAAGTAATTATCCAAGAATGTTATACTCGTATATTGACTAATATCATATTTATCAATTACATATGGTTTTAAAGTTTAATCTTTTTCATTTATATAATTGATCATTTAGTATATTATGCAGTGGCAGAATTAATGTAAACGAAATTTCAAAAGGCAACCCAAGTGATCTAAACACAGTGAGTTTTTAAATGTTTGATAAAGTGACTACACAATTTCAAAACTTTGTAAATCGTTCATGATCAGTTCATTTATTCAAGCTGATATAGGCCTCTAGATCTAGAGTCTAGATTTAGATCTAAGTGCCAAAGTGGTGCTATTTATTTAGCTGTATTGTTGATCTATCATTTTGATAGATCTAGGCCTAATTAGAAATTATTTAGTTCTTGATTCTAGTGTCCACTGTCCACCCATTGTGTTTATCTGGTGTGCTGCTACAAAGTTTGAACGGAAAAAGAAATTTCCAAACGTCAGTTGTACTAATTAACAGGGGCGGTTTGTTAACTGGCGGTGCCGGTCAAATTTTTGTCAACTGGACAGTTGACAAGAGATTTATTGCTGATGATGATTTTCATTCAGTTTTAAGTAAATCCAAACAAACATGTATCAACAGTCAAAAAGCGCCTTGCCGATTT
>NW_004797860.1:420198-421907 GCF_000002075.1 Aplysia californica | reverse complement strand
GGTGCTACAACTGGACGGTGCTACAACTGGATGGTGCTACAACTGGACGGTGCTACAACTGGACGGTGCTACAACTGGATGGTGCTACAACTGGATGGTGCTACAACTGGATGGTGCTACAACTGGACGGTGCTACAACTGGATGGTGCTACAACTGGACGGTGCTACCGCAGAATGGCCTACATTAAGTGGAAAGCAAAAAACAAAAAGAAGGCAATGTTGACCGTGAGACTGGGAGCCTCAGCTCGACCCGACATTGTGCTCTTGACACTTTTCACGATGTTCCCACTTGGCTTGGTCCATAGAGTAGGCGTTCAGTCTATACCATTGTGCCATCGTACCATTGTACCATTTCCAAGTACTGCTAAGTCCCGGCGTAGTTCACATCAGAAACACAAGAAGACGAGGCCCGAGTGAGGTTTCCGATTCTGTACGCCTGACTCCGACTGTCAGACTTGCTCTCGATTGTCATGCACGGGCCTTGTCAAGGGAAGCAACCGGTCATGTCAAACAAGCACTGTGGAGTACCAGTGGTTCTGTCCCCTCACACCGGCAGCATTACGGGGGTGGGAGGGGGGTACACAAACAGTGGATTGTTCTTCCCTCCCCTTTTGCCTCCTCAAAACAAAACAAAATAAATTCAAGGTGTAGATCGGTGGTCTAGTGGTTAGGGTACCGGAGTCGTAATCGTGAGGTTGCGGGTTCGGGGGTTCGAGCCGCGGGCCCGACGTTGTGTCTTTGGGAAAGGCACTTTACACGAATTTTCCTCACTTCACCCAGGTGGGAATGGGTACCCGGCCATGGACAGCGAAAGATCTTGTCAGTTTGTTACTGTTAGAGCGCCTATAAATGGCAGCTTGCCCTGTATGCTTCCCAGGAAGTTGAGGTTGTTTCAGAATGCTCTCAGGTCTGCTGGGGTGATAGTAGGCTTTATAGATTGTGAAGCGCATAGAGCTTGCTGTTAAGCGGGGATTTGCGCTATACAAATGCTATCTATTATTATTATTATTATATATATTTATTAAGAAAGGAAGGCGACTGGGAAGAGACATGAAGCGACAAAGTGGATTCTCCTTCCTTCACTCCCCTTTTTGGTCCACATCAAGAGACGGCAGCTGTGAAGTTGATGTTTTTGTACTGGTGGAAAACACCACGTCAAAATTACTCACCAGCACGTCCAACTTCTTCTGTGACCTTTACTTCCCCTTTCAGCAGTTACGTAATTTCTGTTTCTTTCTATTTCAGTTCTAATCGGTGACGGCACAAAGTCAAAATGATGCCAGACATCACAGAATGGTAGGCCTACTGGAATGTACACATTGGAACAAACAAGTTTATCTATACATCTTTTCTAAGTTTCTTAACAAGAAAGCCCCATCATTATAGATCTATCTTAGATTTTCCTACTGTATGCTCCATCCCGTCAGTTACGGTCTTCCACAGATGCAACAATATTCAGAGCCTCTAGAATGAAATAACGATCTTTTGGTGAGAAAAGTTTCTCATTTTTTGGCCTAAAATCTTTGAACTCCTTGCCATTCAACCTCAGAGAAATAACAAATCCTAGGACGTTTAAATTGAAGCCATTGCCAAAGACTCATTTGTTTAATTCTTAAATCTAGTTATAGTTATGGTTATAGTGTACTAGTAAATGCTGATATGTTGTGTTTCTTACCGCTGTCCTATTGTGTGTATATATATATATATAT
>NW_004797860.1:411507-418868 GCF_000002075.1 Aplysia californica | reverse complement strand
GGTAGTAGTAGTAGTAGTAGTAGAGTAGTAGTAGTAGTAGTAGTAATAAGAGGAGGAGGAGGAGGAGGAAGAGGAGTAGGAGGAGAAGGAAGAGGAGTAGGAGGAGTAGGAGGAGTAGGAGGAGGAGTAGGAGGGGGAGGAGGAGGAGGAGGAGAAGGAGGTTCCGCCGCAAGTGACGCAACAGGGTGACTACCGTGGAAGCAGGACTTTCAGCAGGATAGGTTTATTATTTATATAATTACATGACAGCCTGATAGTGATAGGGGCTGTTTGTTTGCAATTTTTTGCGTTCAAGTTAAAACTTTGTTGCTGGTGGTCGTTGAGTTTTCCTGGGAATAAGAATATGTTTTGGAAGTAGGACTTTGAGCAGGATGGGTTTATAATAATATAATGGCATGATGTCTCAGCTACAGAGTCGTTGTAAAAATAGAAAGTTGTTTTTTAAAAGCGTCACAGCGTCAACAGTGAAGATAAAACGGTGATGTCAGATAAAATCTTTGTAAAACTCCAAAGTTGTTTAAAAAAGATTATAGCTCATGTACTTGACGTATTGTTCGATGTTAATTGGCCCTGTATTGCAGCGAAACGAATTTCAGACTTTGACAGGTTGTCCCCTGTTGCGTCATTTGCGGCGAAACCTAACGCGCCCGTTTGGTTGCCCATTGCCCATGGTGAGCGCGCTTTGCAGCGAAGGTTTTAAGTTTTTACTAGATCTAATCTAGTACAAGTTGGCTCTAGAAGGCGAATATAGATCTAGTGCGCGGAGTAATTTATGCAAATTTTTATATTTCACGTGTGAGATATCAGCATAGCCAGCCGTGTGAAATATAAGGATATATTTTACCGGAAGTGCAATGCAAAAACAGCTCCAAGTATGGTATAAATCATGATCTTACACCATAACTCATGTCGTAGATTCTTTTTATACCATACTTGGAGCTGTTTTAGCATTGCACTTCCGGCAAAATATATCCTTATATTTCACTCGTGAAATATAGGCAGGCTAAGCTGATACTGATATGTCACACGTGAAATATAAAAGTTTGCATAAATTACTCCGCGCACTAGATCTAGATCTTTCTTCGCCTTCTACTTCTATCCCTCTGCACACAGAGTAGGCTAAGCAAAGTAGCCTAGATCTAGATCTAGTAAAAACGTACTTAAAACCTTCGCTGCAAAGCGCGCTCACCATGGGCGACCAAACACTTCTCCCAGTCTTGCTGTCCCTTATAGTCGAGTATAGGTGCAAATCTTTCTATGTTGCCCTTAATTTTGTTTCAAGTAGAGTCAAATGATGACACCGTAATGAACCGGGATTACGCCAGAGTATGGTTCTGTTACGTTCAGTTCATTTCTCGAAAAAAATATTCATTTATTGTTCTAATGGGTCATCATACTAATGCAACTTGTCAGGTGCATCTAAACTGCCCTCTTTCAAATTAATTAGTACAACTGACGTTTGGAAATGTCTTCTTCCGTTCAGACATTGCAGCAGCACACCAGATAAGCACAATGGGTGGACAGTGGACACTAGATCTAAATAAATGTTAATTAGATCTATCAAAATGATAGATCTACAACACAACTAAATACATTCTTAACCAGACTCTAGGTCTAGAGGCCTATATCAACTTGAATAAATGAAATGATCATGAAAGATTTACAATGCTTGACATTTTCTAGTCACTTTATCAAACATTTTAAAAACCCACTGTTTAGATCACTTACGTTGCCTTTTAAATTTTCGTTTACATTAATTCTATCACTACATAATAATATTATACTAAATGATCAACTATATGAATGAAAAAAGATTAAACTTTAAAACAATATGTAATTGATAAATATGATATTAGTCAATATACGAGTATAACATTCTTGGGTAGTCACTTTTTTGGATATAATAAAAGTTACCTCCCTTGTTATTCTGATATTCTTACCTCCCCTTAAGAAATCCAGAAAATCAGAAAGCGATAGACAAAAACTAGATATCTAACTACATATTTAGAATTCGCACATCAATATCCAAGTAACTTGACAACTTTTGTTGTTAAAAGGCCTTTTTTTTTCATCTTTGACCAATTTAATTCAATGCCGTAGACCTAATATCTTAATCTAGGTCTAGATCTAGATCTAGATCTATATTCTAGATCTAGATCTATCTAGATCTAGATTCTAACTCTTTGCCTTTGGTTTGTTTTGGTTACGAAGTTTGAAATCAAAATCAAGTCATCTTTATTCTAACAAAACATGGTATATTAATGCAGTTTCTTTCTACTTTTGAATCATACGTTTTCTGATTACTTTGCTTATATTTACGTTATGATAGTTTTGTTTGGGGTTTGTTTCGCGGAGGGAGACATACGGATAGCACAACTTGTAAATTAGCGTGGCTAAAAGTAAAGGAAAACAATCCAGATTTTTCCCAATTCTCAATCTGACTTCGACGGGCATGAAAATGTTGTTTTCATGTGAGACTCTAGAATGGAGCCTCTTGTCCAATTGACAGGTCATTTGAACTTTGTTGGTACGGGCGTATTTCGTCAGCTGATATCAGCATGGCATAAAAAATGTATTACACTCGTTGTGGTGTTAGACCATGATTTATCCTACTTGTGAAATTGCCAGTTGTAATCACTCGTTGAAACTCGTGATTACAACCTGGCAATTTCACTCGTAGGATAAATCAGGATCTTTCACCAGAACTCATGGAATAAATTATTTTTCATGTGATTTGCTTATCGCTAAAATGTAGTCTTAGGGATTTTTGTTATTGTTTCCCTTTAAATGAGCCAGATAATCTCCAAATAATGCAAAGAGGGCCTTTTACACGGTGAGACAATATATGGGTGAGTGAAACAAAAATGAATGAAACGGACTTGTTGATCACTTGTTAAAAATAGAAAACATAATTTTATAATTTTTTATATTTTTGCTGTGCGTCGCCCAAACAGTATGTCTAGATTTAGCATCGCTGACCACATCAAAGCGCTAGTATCGGCCCTCGGGAATCAGGAATCTGACTGAGAAGCTGCGAAAAGCTTCAGTTGCAACTCTGGCACACCCTCAAGGCTATCTGAACGGAAAAGGACCACTGCACATGTTGTTGAGATGAGGAAACAATAATATAAAGTAGCCAACCAGGCATAACTACCACTAATAAGACCGTCTCATTTGCAGAACAAATGTCAAACAGCATGTCGAGCAACAGCAGCAGCAGCAGGGGTTCATGGAAGAGGGGGTGTTGCGTAGCCAAACACCATAGCCAATCAACGCCAATTTTAGAAAATGTTGTGGACGTTTAAGATAAACCGGCTATTTATCTAAGTGTTACATTTTAAAATGTTGTCAGTATAATATAGTTATTTGTGCCCGATATTAAACAACGCTCTTTGGGTGTGCGCACAGGATCCATAAAATGAGTGATTTTCAGCATCCTATCCTACAATTTAGTGCTTATTTTGAGACAATAGCACATTAATATATTATATAATTAACCCAGTCTTAACCTCCTTCATACTCTATGCTAGCTAGGCTTTGCATCAGAAGAAGGAGAGTGAAGACAACATGACATAAAAGCAATCCTTTTTTGTAAGTATGAAATTGTCTTTCTTCTTAACAAATTCAATTACTCACTTTGTCTCCCTCCGCCCCCGCCCCACCCGGGAAAAACAAACAATACCTCAGATTATATCTTTCTGTTCATTTGTAGACCACTTTTAAGTGCATCTATGTTTCCCACAATTGGCCAGCAGGTGCGGTATTGTATATGCGTGTATGTTGTGTGATTAAACAACAACAGCAAACAAAAAGAAAACTTAAAATAATACTGAACTGAGCTTCAAACTGTATGAAGAACTAGGCTTTGCGAGGGACGCAAAACGTGACAGCGCTGTTTCTAATCCTCTAAAAAATGGCGACAAAGCAAGCTGAGTGGGCCAGCGCAGCCATAATGAGTTTACATGTGTGACGTCACAGACGCGACCTCTAGTACAAATTATAACCTCTTTGAGGCTGGCGTATTGTCTCTGCTAATATATAGGCCTCAGAGTGTCTTGGTGTATTTTAGTGCAATGCCTTTTGTGCAATGCACAAGTCTATTCTGTGGTCAAAAATTTGTGGCGAAACTTCCCCTCAAATATCTTTTAAACGGTTGAATCGATGTCACCCATACTTTGCACAACAGTTTGCTATTATCTACAAATCGACAATCTACTAAAGTTACTATTCCTCTGAAGAAGTCTACGCGGAGGGATGCTGCTGCTGACGCTCCACCTTGTGCAGATACCAGTCTGAACACACCAAATCCTTATTCATGTGTGCCAAGCCCTGTGCCTTGGTGAGCCTTCTGGATACTTCTGCTGCTGATGCTCCCAGCCCTGCTCCTGTTGCTTCTAATGAAGAGCCCAGAATGTCTTCTACTCCAAGATCTGCATCTCCGGTGGTTTCAGTGACTTCGTCCAAAAAGTGTTTGCTTCGTGGATGGTGGTGCCAATTTTCTCCAGTAGTTCTTTGAAAAACTCTGTAGAAACTCTGAGGAAGTTCCTAAAGGATGCCACATCTTCAACTTACAGTACAGCCATCAGCTTCTCAAACTGTCCATACAGGACGCACCCATCGTCGGCGTTATATGAGACATGTTGAAGGAATGGTCAAACATTTTGCACCCCTATTTATATATTATAACATTGCACGCCGACTAACTCGGCGACGAGTCGGCAAGATGGTCAGCATGGTCGGCATGTTAGTCGGAGTGTGAAATTTTACTTGGCCGCTACGTTTCTTGGCTCTACTTCCTCAACTCAAAGCCAGGTACTCATTACTGCTGGGTGGGCAGGAAGGGGGGAAAAAATCTGTGTCCGAACCGAGGCTCAAACCCGGACTTTCCGCTTCGGAGACGAGCGCACTAACAGTTTAACAGGTCTGCCACCGCACGAGTACCCAATAATTTTCCATACAATGGTTTTTTTGGGTGATAGTCTTCAAACTTAAGCTCAGGATGCAGTGACGTTACCATGCGCTTCGGCAAACCTGTAAACTTCATAGAGCTACATGTATAGATTTTTCATAGCAGTTGAATATAATTACAAGTGATCGTGGCGCTGGCGTCACCTACGTAAACGAACGGCGCTACACGTGCTCACTCTGAGTCGCTTCGCCAGCGCAGTCCAAGAGAAGGGTGAGTACTTTTCAAGACTCGCGAGTAGACGTTTACTTGGTCTTGGGAGGACATCATCAAGTTTGCACTGAAATGTACAGACAAGGAGCTCGATGAGGTTGGGGCTCAGATCGTTCAGGTAAATGGAGGCTTGCCTGCCACACAGTTGAGGGCAAGAAAGCATCAATGCCTGACAGACACGACGTCCCTGCATTGAGCTCAAGTGCTAATAAATTATACATTATGATCTCTTTAAGATTTGTAAAAAGAGAGGCCACACAAAGCATCATCTATGAGATGACTTTTGTTCGCGTTATTGCCTTTCTTTAAAGCGTCCGCTATCAACTTGACTTTGTCATTGTCAGGTCGATTTTTTTCCTTGTTGTCTGTATGTTGGTGATATGATGACATACTATTTTCTCAAATATCCAATTTTTCCGACTAAATTATCATTTTAAATATTATTGATTGATTGATTGATTTAATAATTGGCTTCGGTTAGCCTCAGCATACTTTGATAACCGCTCATTTATCTTGAGGATTAATATAACACAAAACTGTTCTTTTATTTTTGTTTCTGATTGTTGTTGTTTTTTTCATTGTTCAGTCGGGCAAAATATACGTAACAGTGGTATTTGTGTCGAAGACTGAAAGGGGTGTGGTATTATGAAATTCTTCATGTTCTTTGTGTTTCATTGCTAGATTTCAGGAGTAGGCGACCGTTGGTTCTTAAATCTACAATCGACTGGTTTCTCGTAATGTAAATGTTTTTCTTAGTTCGTAGTTCCACATTCACATTTTGAAGGCATATTTATGCTTACTTTTAATACTGACGGTAATAGTTCCAGTTTTGAAAGGAATTAACTTTGCATTTTTCCCCCAAAGTAAAAATTTGGCTCATAATTATGGAATTTGAGTTGTAGGCATTTTTAGTTTCCTCAGCCTCTCTTACAACTATTTCATCGCATAAGAACCTCCAAAAAGCCATATTTTCCCCATACCGGGTATGTTTGTCACCTCCATTTCCTCATAAAGTCAGTATTTTATTTTTCTTTGTCGGCCGTTTTCTCAAAAGGCGACTTTCCTCTATACTTTTTTGAATAACTCCACCATTTTTTATCCAATCTTCATGAAATGTTCACAGAATGAAAAAAGATGTAATACTAAAAGTTTGCCTGTTGAATTTTTGATATATGGAATAGATTTTTGTTGGTGGTGTCTGGAGTGTGGATTATCACGGATTTTTTGCAAACTTGAATGCAACCTCAGGAAAAAAATTCATTAAAGATTTTCTAATTCGTTTGTTTAGATCTAATGTTTGTAAACACGCATGCAAAAAAACAATCAATTTTCATTAGCGATAACAGCGGTATTCATTACGTAAGACATGTCAACAAAATCCAATATGGCCGCCATATCCATGGAAACGAAACTTTTTTCTCAAATTTGATGGCGGATTTTAAGACTCCTTACAATGCTTGTTATATGTGTGAAATTTAGTAAGATTCGGTCAAGTAATAAGCGGGATAGCGTTCAGGTGTAGCGCTCCCGCATTTTTCCCTTTCGTCAACCCGCAGCCACATCCCGAATCGTCAGCCACATCCCAACCTTTGACATAGGCCAAACTTCTATCTATTTATAGGTAGTTAGATCTACCGGAACATGTATTAGGCGAATTGATGTGTCGTGTTAGTCGCGATATATTATTATTGAGATTGTTTTGGTCTCTCTTTACTCATCACCACGAGAATTTGTTGATGTTTTTCCCTGGACTCTGCCTTTACTAAAATCTCGAATCTAGATATAGATCTAGAGTTGTAATCTAAGTGCAGGTTCCAGATTTCTGTTATCCAGTACATTCAAGAGATTAAATAAATTGGACTAGACTCTTGTAGTAGACTCTTCTACTTCTACTTCTATGCCTTCAAGATTACAAAGGCCAAGCCTAGGCTTGTAAGGATTCGTTTTGTTAAAAGTGTTGTTTAACACAAAGTCTAAGAAGTTAGCACACATTTTTCTAACGAAATAAAGCTTAAATTGACTTTTATATTGTCGATAAGAGATCATGTTTAATCACCTAATCATTTAAGTAAGGAAGTGGCTATCCTCACCCGGGGTGAGAATAAAAACCCTACGATCGACCTCTCACCCCGGGTGAGACTTGCCAGCGTTGGCTATTCTAACCCGGTGTGAAACAAGACCT
>NW_004797860.1:409498-411407 GCF_000002075.1 Aplysia californica | reverse complement strand
CACGCAAACACACACACACACACACACACATACACACAAACAAACACACGCAAACACACACACACGTCCTCAATTCCTCCCATCACGGCTCAGTGACTCCCCATGTCTCTGCCACAGACCTGCCCCAGAGTTCCCCTGCCATTTCCCGTGTGTACATTCCTCTCCTTTGCTTCTGTGTTTTTGTATTCAAAGTTTGCGATGTTTGCTTGAGAAAACCGTCACCATCCACTATACAGGTGAACAACTGGGACCACGGCGGTTCTCTGTGTGTTTGTTCCAGGGATTTTACGGCGATTTCAAGCTCACAGAGTGTGGGGTAGGTAGATGGCATTCTCCCACTTTCTCTGCTTCCAACTGTTTCAATGATATATTGTTATCAGAATATATGTAAACATACGGAACACGCGCACACACACACACACACACACACACACAGAGAGAGAGAGAGAGAGAGAGAGACATACAGAGAGAGAGAAAGAGAGAGAGAGAGAGATAAACACACACACACACAGACACACACGTACAGAGACACGCACACAGACGCAAATACATACACTGACACACATACATACAGAGACACACACAAACACACACTCTCATACACACTTATAAACACACACACACACACACACATACACACATACAGACACACTCACAGACACACATACATACACAGTGGGTTTCCAGTACCACGTCTGATGGGGAAATCTCGTCTTCAGCATTCTCAGAACATGTTCTTTTTCTCCTTTTTTATGATAGAGTTGATATCTTCAATTCCAGCTCTTTCCAACACTTCATTATTTGGAATAGATCTAAATGTATTCCATTTTATTAGTGTAAAATTCTTCGTACACATTTTGTTTGGAAGTTTTTTAAATTTTTGTTCAAATGTTTTATTTTTTTCCATATCTCTGAACCATAGGTCAATACAGACTAAATATTGCTTTTATATATTTTTAATTTCGTCTTCAATTAAATGATCTTTTAAGATAAGATAAGATAATGCTTTATTATCCCAGAGGGACATTTTCTTTGGCTGTACAGGACCGTAAAAACACATGCTGGTATACATAAACAAATATACATTATATATTACTCTCATTAAAATTCAACATGAGAAGAGAAGCAAAGCTGACAAAATGTACATATTTACATCAAATGCATCATTCAACCACATGCAGGAATTTAAATACTTTGACTGCCATATAGTTTTTAATTTTACAAAAGCGATCCACGTATTTTTAAGTCTTTGGTGGACATTTTAGCCCCACAAGCCGACCGGGATTGCAACCCTTTAGGTTCCACTCAGCAAACAGTTGGACGCTCATATGACTTTATGCAGTTGCGAGCGCCGTAAAACCTTACTAAAACAAAACCTTACTAAAACAAAAACTAACTACAACAGAGATGTTCAGGGCCACAAAACTGCTCACTTTACTCTAGGACAACAGCCACTAGATCTATGTCTCATCCTTGTGGAAATAATTATAACAATTTCTATGTCTCATCCTTGTGGAAATAATTATAACAAATTCTGTGTCTCATCCTTGTGGAAATAATTCCAACAATTTCTATGTCTCATCCTTGTGGAAATAATTATAACAAATTCTGTGTCTCATCCTTGTGGAAATAATTATAACAATTTCTGTGTCTCATCCTTGTGGAAATAATTCCATGTCTAACAATGTCTGTTATATCGGCGGAGATATAACCTATACCGCTCAACGAAATACGATATCCAACTTTCCAAGACCTGTCACCTCAGTTAGATGTGAAGTCGGTGACTAGAACTAACTGTGGGCTCCTCACATTGCCTACATCACCCGTGTCTCAAACGTCGCCAGCTACATGAGGGGGCTCTCGCGGCCTAGAGGTGGAGGTGCTCGCCTCTCATTCAAAGGTCACGGGT
>NW_004797860.1:407023-409021 GCF_000002075.1 Aplysia californica | reverse complement strand
GAATGTGTCCCGCGCGCTCATATGACCTTATGGAAATGTTGAATGTGTCCCGCGCGCTCATATGACCTTATGGAAATGTTGAATGTGTCCCGCGCGCTCATATGACCTTATGGAAATGTTGAATGTGACATAGATCCGGACCAACCAAACCTTCCCAGTAAGTGGGGGGGAGAACACTACGAGACTCTCACACGATCACACAATGTCCCCCACTGGTGACATAGATCCGGTCCAACCAAACCTTCCCAGTAAGTGGGGGAGAGAACACTCCAAGACTCTCACACGATCACACAATGTTCAGGCCTGTCGAAATCAGAGTGAGGATTTTTTTTTTAATCAGGACTTTTGTTCTATTTTTAGCCCCCGCTAATTACACGTTGTGTTATAAGTATGTCCCCCTCCGCGAGATAAAAACCCTAACAAAACAACAATAACGTTAACATGGGCAAAGCAAGCAGAGGACGTACGATTCAAAAGGTGGAATATCCAGAAACTGTACAAATGACACAGCGGTAACAGAAACTGTCCTCTTGGAAAGAAGCCTGTATTGTGCTTATTGTATAACGTTAAAGAACACAAATTGACACAGACATATTTCAAAGTATGTCAAGAAGTGCGTCACCTTTTGTGTCTTGATCATGTCTCATATTGTGGCCCAGTGTTCAGCACAAACTTGTACCCCTTGATTGCACAATTTCACGTCAGTTGAGGACATAGCAGCCCCTTGCAATAGTGCAAGCTTGGCATTTTCTGCCCATTGATTGAGTCAGGTTTTTTAGTTTCTTATTTTAATTAACTGTTGTGGCAGTCCATTCCAGTCTTGAATCAAAGCTTGTCCCAGTCGTTGTACAATGTCAGTGTCGTTTTGGGAGCTCCCTCTTAGGCTCAGTCAGTTCAAGCGTAATTCTTGGACAGATGGCCAACGTTGGTCTAAGGATGCCTTGCTCGATGTCCGAGTGTGTGTTCTCGCCGTTGTAGCCTTCTATCGCTGATGACTCTTCCAAGTGTCTGTATGGAATGGACGTGCAGCGCTGGTCGTTGTGAGGAAGTGATCTCAAAGCAGTCTCTCTCTGTCTTTTTTGGGCAGTATCGATCTGTGGTCCGCCTGGTCTGGGTCTGTCAGGTGTAACTTCAATGACCTGCAACCAATTTTTCAGGATATTGAGGGTAGGATGGGAGCAATGAAGCTTCCAGACCTCTCTGCGAGCCGATAGTACAGCTTGGAGTGTTCCAATTGCCCAACAGCGCTCCTGGAGGCTTAACCTTGGCATCTTGTACAGCAATTTAAGGGGGGGGGAATTGATTAGGGTTTGTGGGTTTTTTTTGCATGTTGTATCCCTCTCAGCCCGGGTCTGTCTGCTGGGATGTTGTATCCCTCTCAGCCCAGGTCTGTCTGCTGGGATGTTGTATCCCTCTCAGCCCGGGTCTGTCTGCTGGGATGTTGTATCCCTCTCAGCCCTGTCATGCTGAGTTGTAAGATTGCTCCTAAATGTTCTAACTTGTGTTGACAGGGGCGTAAAAATGTGCAGTTGAACAAAAAGTCAGAGAAAACCTTCCACTGTTCTATCGTCAGACAAATTGTCCTGGACGTTCAGGAGACAGCACATCAGGCTGCCAGCCGCTGAGAGAAGAGATCAGTAGACGCCACGTCACGTCAGGTCACGCAACGCCACGTCAGCTCAAGTCATCTACATCCGTTACGTCAAGCCACGCCACGTCAAGTCACGTGACACCACGTCAGCCCCAGTCGTCTCATGATGGCAGCAGCAGAAGAGAAAGTCGTGGAGGTAAGAGATTGGAATAGTTTTTGACCAGCCGTAATCGATACAACACGGGGAGAATTAGACCGTCTGTTTAAAAAATGTTGCTTTGTCTCGTCTCCCTCTGCACACTTTAGATCATTTAGGAGGCGGGCTTTCGACCCTGCATGCCGGGGACAACACCGGATGAGAGGGATACAATATCCCAGCAGAAAGACCCAGATATTCGATAAAAATA
>NW_004797860.1:405914-406886 GCF_000002075.1 Aplysia californica | reverse complement strand
CACACACACACACACACACACACATAGACGTATACACACCCTTTAAATATGTATTTTCCCACCCCGATCGACACAATTTAGATCATTTAGGAGAGTGAATTCCGACCCTGCCAGAGTCAACACGGACTGAGAGGGATACAATATCCCAGCAGAAAGACCGAGATATTCGATAAAGAATTATCTCCACGAGGGAATCGAACTCGGGTCTCCTGTGAAGACGCCTGTTATATGGACACCCACGTTCATGCACATGTGACGTACAGGGACAATAATAGATTTTAAATAATAATTAAAATGTTTAAGCCAGAAATATAATGTCGGCAGCCTGTTCACATGTCCTTCGCCCTGAATGCGATCTGTTTTAGGAGACAAAGAAAAACATCTAAAACGCTGTTTGATTCATCTGTCTCATTATAAATATAATGGAGCTAAGCCCGTTAGTGGGGTCAGTATACATTTTTACACAGGTGCCCATAAAATCTACAAAAATATGATTCAGTTAAGAATTGTCACAAAGGGTTACGCGGGTATATTTTCATATATCGGAAACTACCTTTCGATTTTTCAGGTTTGACGGTTTTTCCTGTAAATCGAAGCTCTCAGATGTTTTTACTCTGCCATTAATCATTTCATATTTTACTGGGGGGCTACTTCCGTTCAGTTTGTGCGGGTGACAGCTGCTTCTACTATATTCTAGATCTAGAATCTCGATATCCAACTCCGTTTGGATGTGTGCTTTGCAGTGTCGATGGATACTGTAGGCCAAACTTCATTGTATTGACCTTTTCTAAATACATTTGGTTTAGTCCCAACACGTTGAGTACATTTAAACTACAAAATGTTTACTTCGTTGTTTTGACTTTTTCAAAATTTGGCCCCCATTTGGTGCGTAACTTTCTATAGAGCAAATCTGTCTGTCTGTCTGTCTGTCTGTCTGTCTGTCTGTCTGTCTGTCTGTCTGTCTGTCTGTCT
>NW_004797860.1:402051-405814 GCF_000002075.1 Aplysia californica | reverse complement strand
ACCCGGTGTGAAACAAGACCTGTTTTTCCTAATTTCGGAATACTTTCTATCGGTGTGGATTATCAAATTGACAAAAGCAAAGGAAAAAATGATGTTATAGCACAAAAGTAAGCTAATTTGATCGTCTACAAAGATGCTATGGCTATTTCACTTTTCGAATCAAGCCGAACTACGCGGATCGAAATTTTGTTTTGCTCGGAAGTTCTCGCAAGATCTACTCCTCCCCGCTCTCTCTCTCTCTCTCTCTCTCTCTCTCTCTCTCTCTCTCTCTCTCTCTCTCTCTCTCTCTCTCTCTCTCTCTCTCTCTCTCTCTCTCTCTCTGTCGGCAATTTATTAAATCTGCAACCTGCAACTAGAATACAACTAGATGTAGATTCGAAACTTTAGTGAAGGCAGAGTCCAGGGAAAAACATCAATGAAATTCGTGTGGTGCAGATGAGTAAAGAGAGACAAAACAATCTCTCTATTGCGACTATCATTGCACATCACTTTGCCTAATACATGTTCCAGTAGATCTAACTACCTATAAATAGATGGCAGTTTGACCGGTGTCAAAGGTTGGGATGTGGCTGACGATTCGGGATGTGGCTGCGTGTTGACGAACGTGAAAAGCGCAGCGCCCCCCCCCCTTAATTTTGACTTTTAATTGAGGTTCAAATTTTGTGAAACAGATATGAATAATACAGTACTGGAAAGGGGTTAAAAGGGGGGGGGGGGGGGGGGGTAGGGGCTCCAAATGCCACACTAAGTCCAAACCATTTGTGAAGAGATAAAACAAGACAGAGCAGTTATAAGATTAATCTTTCTTTATTTCCAAGACACTGGTACATTTGTCTCGTGATTTACCGTATACCACGCACACACACACACACACACACACACACACACACACACACACACACACACACACACACACACACACACACATAGACGTATACACACCCTTTAAATATGTATTTTCCCACCCCGATCGACACAATTTAGATCATTTAGGAGAGTGAATTCCGACCCTGCCAGAGTCAACACGGACTGAGAGGGATACAATATCCCAGCAGAAAGACGTAGATACTCCATAGAGAATTATCTCCACGAGGGAATCGAACTCGGGTCTCCTGTGAAGACGCCTGTTATATGGACACCCACGTTCATGCACATGTGACGTACAGGGACAATAATAGATTTTAAATAATAATTAAAATGTTTAAGCCAGAAATATAATGTCGGCAGCCTGTTCACATGTCCTTCGCCCTGAATGCGATCTGTTTTAGGAGACAAAGAAAAACATCTAAAACGCTGTTTGATTCATCTGTCTCATTATAAATATAATGGAGCTAAGCCCGTTAGTGGGGTCAGTATACATTTTTACACAGGTGCCCATAAAATCTACAAAAATATGATTCAGTTAAGAATTGTCACAAAGGGTTACGCGGGTATATTTTCATATATCGGAAACTACCTTTCGATTTTTCAGGTTTGACGGTTTTTCCTGTAAATCGAAGCTCTCAGATGTTTTTACTCTGCCATTAATCATTTCATATTTTACTGGGGGGCTACTTCCGTTCAGTTTGTGCGGGTGACAGCTGCTTCTACTATATTCTAGATCTAGAATCTCGATATCCAACTCCGTTTGGATGTGTGCTTTGCAGTGTCGATGGATACTGTAGGCCAAACTTCATTGTATTGACCTTTTCTAAATACATTTGGTATAGTCCCAACACGTTGAGTACATTTAAACTACAAAATGTTTACTTCGTTGTTTTGACTTTTTCAAAATTTGGCCCCCATTTGGTGCGTAACTTTCTATAGAGCAAATCTGTCTGTCTGTCTGTCTGTCTGTCTGTCTGTCTGTCTGTCTGTCTGTCTGTCTGTCTGTCTCTCTCTCTCTCTCTCTCTCTCTCTCTCTCTCTCTCTCCCTCCCTCTCCCCCCCCCTCTCTCTCTCTCTCCCTCTCTGTATATATATATAGTTATCTTTCCCATCTGCGTGAAGTAAAGAAAATGTGTATGAAGTATTAAGTGTCTTTCCGAAGGTCATAAGGTCGGGTCGATCCGAACCAAGAAACAACTAGATTTAACCCTCAACCTCACGAATTCAAATCCGGCAGTTTAACCACTAGACTACCAATACTGCAATGCTTCTTTATTTCTAGTTTCTAATCAAATCACCACTTACGTTCACACCTACTTCTATTTTATACAACATTACCACTTTCTTCATGTCCCAAGTGCACCACTCATTTCTTTGCTCGGATGTTCTAAAGAAAAGTATGTGTTATCCTAGTCTTTCCCGTCACCTAGCTCAGTATATGTTCTAAGTTCTCTAAGAAAAGTTTCCCAGTGTACCTCTACTACCTTTTTTACTTTCTTATTTCCATTGAAGGCAAGATGGCCAAGGCTTTTATGTCGTACTGCCATTTCCATTAAACCTGTCCAGGATTCTCTATTAGTAAGAAAGTCGTTATCTTATTATATCAACAACACTTACAGAGTTTGTTCATTTTCCTTCAGCCTTTAATTCCGTCCCTCTCCAACTCGGCCCTCTCCTGAAACATCCCAATATCCCCATGAGCACCAAGGCGAAGCTCATCAACGCCATTTACCTTCCAACGCTCACATATCAGTGCCAGACATGGACCCTAACAAAAGCCCTAGAGAGGACACTGGTCACATGCGAGATGAAATGCTTAAGAAGAGCGGTCAACAAAACAAGAAGAGACAAAATTAAAAATGAAGTCATAAGTGACACCGTGGGAGCAACACCAGTCCTACCACACATTGAAAAACAAAAGGTCAAGTGGTTCGGACACCTCACGCGGGTGCCCTCAAACCATCCAGCTCTGAGAGCATACAACACTAAATATTCTGGATGGAGAGCCAGAGGAAGACCAAGGCGACGATGGAGTGAATCTGTGGCAGACACCCTTAGAGATCATGGAATGTCCCTCCTACAGGCCACACGACTTGCTGCAGACAGACGCCTGTGTCTCCCCGCGACACCCCAGGGTACAAGCGGAAGAAAAAAGTAAAGTAAGTAAGTAAGTTTAATTCCGTCAAGACAGCTATCATTTTCAAGACATTAGAAAACCTGAGTTAAAAGTCAATTTAGGGAATTCATTTGACCAGCAGAAGCCAGTACATAAAATTGAAACAATGCTCATTTACACAATATACAAAGACCCCTCAATGATGTCCTTTGTCGCCAGTTTTATTTTCACTTTGTTAACTGTACATAAATGAATGTCAAATTAAGAATAACAACATCAAGTTCGGGGACGATTTGACCATTCTTGGGCTCTTTCTGGCTGATTATAAAACTGTAAAGAAATTTCACATCGAAATTCCAAGTCAGACGTCTCGGGGGGAGGGAAGGGGGGGGGGGGGTACAATTCACAATCTGCTTTTTAAAAAACCCCGAATAACTTGTTGCCAACTTTGAAAATCAAATTTCCCTTGAAATCGCGCAAAAACCAAATAAGAAATGAAAGCAACGTGCAAGTGTAATGTTATGTATGTATGTATGTATGTATGTATGTATGTATGTATGTATGTATGTATGTATGTATGTATGTATGTATGTATGTATGTATGTGTGTATGTGTGTATGTGCGTATATGTGTATGTATGTATGTATGTATGTATGTATGTATGTATGTATGTATGTATGTATGTATGTATGTATGTATGTATGTATGTATGTATGTATGTATGTATGTATGTATGTATGTATGTATGTATGTATGCTTGTATGTATGTCTATATGTATGC
>NW_004797860.1:398484-399357 GCF_000002075.1 Aplysia californica | reverse complement strand
TTTCTGTAACTTTCAGCTGTAGATCTAGATCTATAGAGGAAAGAAAATGTTTAAAAAGAATTGTTAAAAAAAGGATATCTGGACCTCTGATGCTGGCACATTACTAAAACCAGGGACACCTGTCAAACATGAAACATCAGTAGACATGAGAACAACAACTTTTGATGGATTGAAAAATTGAACATATCAAGGAACAAAATCACAAGCAATGATCAAGATCTTCTAACAAGGGAAATAACCAACTCTTCACTTAAATGAGACTTATTACGGTGATTACGTCCCTTTAGTCACTTGGTGAGACGTTAATTAACAGTTTTGTGAATAAAAAGGAAAAAAGAAAACGTGAAAAAACGCGGATAATCCAAAATTATGCAAATGTTGCAGAATTACGCGGCCTCACAATCGCATAATCCTACGGGAACAGTTTAATGTTTACATGTTTACATGACGGCCATTATTGTCATGTGGGAGTGAATCTAGATCTAGATCTAGATATCTCTAGATTCTACATCTAGATAGCCAATATAATCTATTTTTAGATCTACGTCTAAATAGCTAGATCTAGATAATATCTAGATCTAGATTAGATCTATAATTTTAATTCAGTTTAGATATAGAATCTAGACTTCTAGATCTAATCACGATTTAGATCTAGATTCTAGATATCTATAATCTAGGCCTAGATCTAGATCTAAATTAAAAAACACGTAAAAATTACTACAGGGGCACTTAGGCCTTGCGTGATTTAGCGCAAACGGGACCGCTATATGTACATGAGTGCCATTGTTTCTTAAAAGGGGGAGGGCTACACCTGGAGGCTATCTCGCTTATTACTGGACCGAATTTTACCAAATTTCACACATATAACAAGCA
>NW_004797860.1:384572-398384 GCF_000002075.1 Aplysia californica | reverse complement strand
ATAAAATTTATTCTCTTGATGGGGGAGGGGGCAGAAGCTGGAGAAGCTAATTTCGTAGATCATGTGAATCATAACGTTACTATCACAATGAAAATAATGGACACACACACACGCACGCACGCACGCACACACACACACACACACACACACACACACACACACACACACACACAAACACACACACACAGATATATATAAACAACACAGATGTCTAGCCTACGACAGCACAAGCCACAGTCATGTAAAGTTGAAGTCTTATATTAAACTCTGGAACACAACCCGAGAATTTGCTTCATTTATTAATGTTTAATGTTGTTGGTGTTCTTGGACTGTTCGCAAGTAGAATACACAACAGGGTAGATTATCTAGTGTGTAGATCCCAAGACGGATTAAGCCAAGACGGGACAACTCTTCTTTACGCCATATGACAAGCGCAGGCTCCTCCCACTTTTGCTGCTGCGCGTATAACCAACTCGCTGGACTGGCGATAGTTTACATTGGTTACAATGCAAGGCTACTGATCATCTCGAGCGGTATGTCTAGCCTAGGCGTACTAAAATTAATATATTTTAGCCCTGAGGAAGTATTAAATGAATAAACGTAGCCTATCTAGATCTAGAAACTAGGATGTAGAAATCTAGATCTAGATTTTGTTGTGTACCCAGCTGAGAGTGTGCAGTTCGGAAAGTAGTCGATCTAGTGGTTGGCGAATGACCGAAGGGCGACTCTTGACTAGGCCACTTGCCTGTGAATTGGCGGAGACACACTATCATGCAACTTGATTCATACTATCATATCAACAGTAGATAGATCTACTTAAGCTTCTCTGCTTGTTTCAGTGATTTCTTTTTTGGTGCACCTGTACAATTGTGGTCCCGTTTAATCTGTCCCCGTAGAATTATGCAAATTTTGAAGGCCAAATTATGCACAAAAAAGCAAACCTATGCAAAAATTATGCAAGTTTCCGCAACAACATTCGCGACATGTTTTGCACTTTTTCAACACGAAGTTTCATGATTTTCATGTTTTCTGTAAAGGAAAATTGAAAACAGAACATATCAGTATCAGTAATATGTTGTGTATTTGGAAAAGAAAACAATACACATCAGTAAAAAAAAAAAAAAAAAAAAAATTTCTGTAACTTTCAGCTGTAGATCTAGATCTATAGAGGAAAGAAAATGTTTAAAAAGAATTGTTAAAAAAAGGATATCTGGACCTCTGATGCTGGCACATTACTAAAACCAGGGACACCTGTCAAACATGAAACATCAGTAGACATGAGAACAACAACTTTTGATGGATTGAAAAATTGAACATATCAAGGAACAAAATCACAAGCAATGATCAAGATCTTCTAACAAGGGAAATAACCAACTCTTCACTTAAATGAGAATTAATACAGAGATTACGTCCCTTTAGTCACTTGGTGAGACTTTAATTAACAGTTTTGTGAATAAAAAGGAAAAAAGAAAACGTGAAAAAACGCGGATAATCCAAAATTATGCAAATGTTGCAGAATTACGCGGCCTCACAATCGCATAATCCTACGGGAACAGTTTAATGTTTACATGTTTACATGACGGCCATTATTGTCATGTGGGAGTGAATCTAGATCTAGATCTAGATATCTCTAGATTCTACATCTAGATAGCCAATATAATCTATTTTTAGATCTACGTCTAAATAGCTAGATCTAGATAATATCTAGATCTAGATTAGATCTATAATTTTAATTCAGTTTAGATATAGAATCTAGACTTCTAGATCTAATCACGATTTAGATCTAGATTCTAGATATCTATAATCTAGGCCTAGATCTAGATCTAAATTAAAAAACACGTAAAAATTACTACAGGGGCACTTAGGCCTTGCGTGATTTAGCGCAAACGGGACCGCTATATGTACATGAGTGCCATTGTTTCTTAAAAGGGGGAGGGCTACACCTGGAGGCTATCTCGCTTATTACTGGACCGAATTTTACCAAATTTCACACATATAACAAGCATAGTAAGGAGTCTTAAAATCTGCAATCAAATTTGAGAAAAAAGTTTCGTTTCCATGGATACGCCGTCATATTGGATTTTATTGACATGTCTTACGTAATGAATACCGCACTTATCGCTCATGGAAATTGATTTGTTGTTTTTTTGCATGCGTGTTCACAAACATTAGATCTAAAAATGTGTATGTTGTTTTTTTCCTAATCGAATTAGAAAATTTTTAATGAATTTTTTCCTGAGGTAGCATTCAAGTTTGCGAAAAATTCGTGAAAATCCACACTCCAGACACCACCAACAAAAATCTATTCCATATATCAAAAATTCAACAGACAAATATTTAGTATTACCTCTATTCTTCATTCTGTGAAAATTTCATGAATATTGGATGAAAAATGGTTGAGTTATTCAAAAAAGTATAGAGAAAAGTCGCATTTTGAGAAAACGCCCGATAAAGAAAAATAAAATACTGACTTTATGAGGATATGGCGGTTACAAACATGCCCTGTATGGGAAAAAATACGGTTTTGGGGGGTTCTTATGCCATGAAATAGTTGTAGGAGAGGCTGAGGAAGCTAAAAATGCCTACAACTCATATTCCATGATTCTGAGCCGAATTTTGATTTTGGGGGTGTAGCCTTCTTCTTCTTCTTCTTCTTCTTCTTCTTCTTCTTCTTCTTCTTCTTCTTCTTCATTTCTCCTCCTCCTCTTCTACACCTACACCATCACCTCTTCCTCCTCCTTCTTCTTCTATGAGCGCTCCGAACCCGCTGTGAAAGCACGTCAAAGACGTGAGACCGAAACCGGGAATTCCCGTAAACCAACTTAATTTATAACTGAACACAAAATATCCTTCGGCGCAGTCGGCAATCCGCAGTGAATATACAATGTCGAAGCAAATGATGGCGATCACTACAAAAGGACTGAATTAACTTAAAATGGGCATTCTTCTTACACATTTTTATCTTAATGAAAATACAATAGTGCAACACTACGTTCCAAGTAATGGGTACTGGCAAAGTTTCATATTTCTTCGTTCTGTAGTTTTGAGAATATATACTGTTCGCAAAATTGGGCCTTAGCTCCATTAGTAGTAATATTATTATTATTATTATTATTATTATTATTATTATTATTATTATTATCATCATCATCATCATCATCATCATCATCATCATCATCATCATCATCATCATCATCATCATCATCATCATCATCATCATCATCATCATCAGTAGTAGTAGTAGTAGTAGTAGTAGTAGTAGTAGTAGTAGTAGTAGTAGTAGTAGTAGTAGTAGTAGTAGTAGTGGTAGTGATAGTGGTAGTGGTAGTGGTAGTGGTGGTGGTGGTAGTGGTAGTGGTAGTGGTACTGGTAGTAGTTGTAGTGGTAGTGGTACTGGTAGTAGTGGTAGTGGTAGTGGTAGAAGTGGTAGTGGTAGTAGTGGTAGTAGTGGTAGTGGTAGTAGTAGTGGTAGTAGTGGTAGTAGTAATGGTAGTAGTGGTAGTATATAGTGGTAGTAGTAGTGGTAGTAGTAGTCGTAGTGGTAGTAGTAGTGGTAGTCGTAGTAGTAGTAGTAGTAGTAGTAGTAGTAGTAGTAGTAGTAGTAGTAGTAGTTGTTGTTGTAGTTGTAGTTGTAGTAGTAGTAGTAGATCTACAGCCTTAGAGAATTTCTCTACAATAAAACGAGACTAGAACATTTGGTGCAACACTGCTGCGTTTAACTTATCAGTGTACTTACAGAGCCTCGAAAGGAACCCCTCTATCATTTCACTGGTAAGAAAAAGATTGATAAGACTTTTGACCAATTAGATCCAGATCTAGGTTTTGAAGAAAATATTCGAAAAGATTAAGAGCTTGGTCTGATCAAAGCCTACCTTTCAGTTAATTGATATCAAATCACACCACTGCAATTTTGCCTTGTCTTTGTGTTAAAAATTACTTACTTAAACATCACAAAATCCAAGCTAGATCTACTAATCTGAGGTACTCATTTCACTCACTCGACAATGACTCACTGATTTAAGATATACTAAACATGGTAATATAACTGTATCATCAATCATAAGTATTTTCATGGGATAATGATGGGTTGGTTCGTGTCTAAAATTCAAGATTTAAAGTATAGGATATAGATATCTAAGCTTATTAGAGACAAAGGAAAACATAGTCAGAGTGCGCCTGGTGCTGAGCGTGCTATATGCACAGCGTATAATATGTGTTTGGCACATTTTCTATTGCTCGAATGAATTTAAACAACTCATCACTGCTGTGCGGCACACCAGTGATGTCTGGGGTTTTTTTTAATAACATAATCTATTTTTAGCTCATAATATGTCTTATAGACACAAATAGTCACTCGGTTTTGTTTTTTTTTAAATATAAAGAGCTATCAGCAAGGTTCTGCTCCATGTGAAGTTGAGGTTGACTGGCAGCTAGATCTTTTTCACAATGGGCATGTAGTTTCTTTATCAAACAATGTACTTTTTAATGTTTTGTTTTATTGAATGTTGTCCAAAAACACAATTTATTAGTAAAGGTTTTTGTTTCAGTTATCACTACACTGTGTAGAAAAACAATTGACCAGGCTAAAAAACAACACGTAGTTCAATTTTTTTATCTTTATTGAGTCCAGAGTTGTCACAGTTGTTTTACGAATGTCTTGAATTAGACTTACTTAAAACAGCAATAGAAGGAGCTTTAGTTTAAGTGCTGTAAATCGTCTACTTTAGTTCTTAAAATCAATATTAACCAAAGTTTAATACATACAGAAGAAAGCACTACTTATTTGGTATACTTTAAAAAAATAACTGAACGTAAGAATGAAAAATACAGTTGCCTGTTCAAATGTCACAAGGGAAAGTTTAACTCAATTTTTAAAATACTAGTAGATCTATGTATTCATCATTTGTTTGGCTGAATTTGCTTTATGAATAACTTTTACCTTCCTACACCTAATGGCAGAAAAACTCTGGAATTTTTATTTTTACTACAGCTCATCTGGATTTATTTTAAAGCCAAACTTGGGGTGGTATTGGAATTCGGGAGGAGAGACATCTTTTCATACTTCTTTTTAAAAGTTATATAGGCCCTATACGCTTTGATTCAGTCAATAAGAAATAAACCACTCAGTAAATAAAGTGCTGATGAAGAAATAAAGGGGTTTTGGGGTTGTTATTTTAAAGCCTATATCTTTTTCTCTGTCTATTTAATAATACATTTGTTTGGAGATCTAGTTGTAGAAAGAACGCTGTATTATTGCTATTTAGTAACCTAGATAGTACGCTCTAAGGCGCCCGTGTAAAAAACCCACAAAAAACAATGGACTAAGCCTCGCCTATCGCGTATGAAGGAGAGAGAAAACATGCCTTGCCCATTGCTTTAGCTTGAATTCCTTCACACAGCTCGCCAACTGAAACATGGCGGACGCCACTGTCGAATGTGGCCCATCGCGCAGCAAGCCGAGAGAGGGGCATACTGTATCTTGTGCCTATAGTGTACATCTAGGAGACACTTTCCTAAGAAAGTACCCACTGCTGTATGTGACAATATTTTCAAACTGCACAAGGTACTCTATTTTCAGTGACTTGATGAGGTTACTCATTGGTGGCTGCTCCTCTTTTTAGACTTTATATTCTGAGCACACATAGGTGGTGCAATGTTTGAGTTATAGGCCTATAACTACCAGGAAGCAAAACTGAAAGGAAGTGGTCAATGTCATCTTTACAATTCATACCAGGACTGGTCAGGGGACTTTATTTACCATTTTTAGGCGAAAAGCATGTGCAAAATTCTTGGGGGTAGGGGCAGGATTGTCTCTGTGACTGCTTTTTCCTTTGATAGCTGCAAAAAGATTTTCAACCCAGTCCTGATTTAGCATGTTCTTGAATAAATACTTACCACCACCCTTTCAGTTTCCTTGACCAGAATCAAAAGGGCTTGAATTATGTGTATCCAGCCTTTATTAATGCTAGGTAGGGTTTTTGATGTGGGTTTTTTCTGTTTGTTTGGTGGGTTTTTTTGTTGTTGTTTTATTTTGGGGTGTCATTGCCATATTTCAAATTGTTTCAACCAACCAATGTTATTTTTCAAAAGGGAAATATGGGGTGAAGTTGGTTTGATACAATGCTTGTGAATTGCAGATGATTTGCTTTTATTTGTAGTAAAGCATTGAAGAAACTGTCAAGCATGCTATGAAAAGGGATGTGGCAGAAACAGATTTACTTGGCAGAGAAATGCTATCCTAGCAGCAACTTAATTGTGGATCAGAACATGAGTTACAACAGCTTCAAAAACAGAATCTTTCAAGTCATAGAATCATACTATTTGTAAAGAATAGTGTGATAATTTAATCAACACATTATTATGAGTGGCATTTATATAACTATAACATGAACAACAGACACACATCTATCACATTCACTGGCATAGTATAGAAAACAAAGTTGTAGATTATAGTGATCACTATGAAAATAATTTGTTGAGTTTTTCTTCCTCTCAATTTTATGCTTTTCTCTAATTAATATTAGACCTACTTTATTGAAGGGTTGTCATACTCAGAGCCATAGTCATTGGGACTAGTATTATTGTTCTTTTTATTGTTGTTCATTCTTTGATGTGATAAGCATTCCAGAACCATGGATCTGACAGCTTACCCCAGTTAGCCTTTCCAGTGATATAGAGTCTACATTCTACATGATGTGTATCACTTTTTTTAAATTTTGATTTCCAAATGAAACTCAATTTTGTTTTAAAACGTAGGCTGTAGTATAAGTATAGGCGCCTATATTATGTTACGTAGGGCCTACCTTGTTAACAAATACAATGTGATGAGGTTTCGCTTCTATTATTCATTATAATAGAATATCCCTGCCGGTCAATATCAGTCATATGAAGAAATTTCAAAACTGGGTTAACCATGTGACCCCATGTTTGACAGATAGTAAAGTGTACCAAGTGCTCCATACATCTCTACATTAAAGGAGTACAATCACTATCACATAGAAATGAAGTCTTAAACGGGGTGCCCACTACAGCTGGATCGGGCCGACTCCATCGCCTGAAACTGAAAACAAACACATTTGTTTTTGAGGCGATCGAGTCGGGCGATGGCCCCCATTGGCGGATCTCATCCGTAGTGGGCACCCCGTATAAGACAAACACGATGATCTATTGTTATTTCAATTTAAAAAACACCAAGCGTTGTCTCGGCTCAAAAGTTGTATAATGAGTGCTCCCGGTAGTTTCGCAGAAGGATTCATGCAAAATAATTCCAATCCAGTGACATTGTTCTAGATCTAATCGAAAAAAGAACTGTTCTTTCTATTGGTACCTTTTTTTACCCGGTATTTTACACATGTCGTGTTAAAAATGATCTTTGAAAACTTTGACCCTTTTTTTCAAGGTTTTCTATCTAAACGCCAAAGGCCAAAAATAATAAGCACGGGAAACCACGCTCAAAGCTGTATAGTTCTCCGCCAATGAAAACACGGTATTTAATCATCAATCTTTCTGCAAAGCATTCGAATGCATGGGTGACAATGTTGAGCTGAGGGACCTCGCATTCCGGCCGCGAGGGGCTTCTCTTTCCACGGCGATTCTCCAGCCCGAAATACCCGGATAAACAAGCAACGTACACTACTATAAAGAAAAAAGTTTGAACTTTTTCAAAGTGTTCAGCATTTCGTGTTTGATAGCAAAAGAGCAAAGAAACAGAGATTTGAAATACCCCCTTTTCAACGAAACCAAGAGCTCAGATGGCCGTGAGTCGGCTTACGAGTTGTGTTTACGCTACCTGATTATACGTTTGCAATAGCACCATAAACACACAAGAGCACACACACACACACACACACACACACACACACACACACACACACACACACACACACACACACACACACATACACACACACATACCCACACACACACACTCTCACACACACACACACATACACACACATACAAACGCATACAAACGCATACAAACACACCAACACACATACACGCAGCCCTATCTCCAAACAGTACACACCAGAGGAGACTCCATCCTGAAGCCTCCATTTTCTCTGCGTAGGCCACTGCCATTAACATGGCACTGGCCTCCGTAGAAAATTCTCCAAACAAATCTTTCCTAATCCTTTCTGACTCTCTGTATTGCATCACCTCACTCACAAACTACACAGTCTTACACTCAAAAATAGTTAGGCTACAACAGGAAATTCACACACTGTCAGAGACAGGAAAAACCATCATGTTCGCATGGATACCTAGCCATGTGGGCATCCGAGGAAACGAGCAGGTAGACGAATTGGCAAAGAAAGCTTCATCCCTTCTGCTGGGATCAACGACAAACACTCTCCCACAGACTGACTTTAGAAATAGAGTAAAAAAGTACACCCCCAGTCTGTGGGAGAGCCACTGGGAAAAACAGAAAAACAAAAAACTATATGTTATCAAACCCAAACTAGAACAGCGAAATCCTTCGGATCTCTCCAGAAGAGACGAAGTCATTTTTACTCGATTGCGCATCGGACACACGGCCCTGACCCACAAATACCTCCTACAGGGAGATGAGAAGCCGTTCTGTGTCCGATGCGACACAGATTTTACCATTAGACACATCTTAACCGAATGTCTAGACTTTGGAGAGATCCAAAGGAAATCTTATAAATGCAAGAAATTGCAAGACATTTTTTCCGTCATTGTTCCTAGCAGAATTTTGGGTTTTATGAAGGGTATTGGCCTTTATGGCAAATTGTAAAGTGAAACAATAATATTGTTTTTAAAAAAATTATTGTTATTTATAAGAGTTGTTTTAAATCGCAAATATATTTACACTGAATTTTAGTATTTTAGCATTTTAAAGTCTAATTATCGAAAAACCGTGCAGTGAACTGTTGCGAATGCTACCAACTTGTGTTTCGCGCGCTCGTATGACCTTATGCAGATGCGAGCGCCGTAAAACCCTGTACTACTACTACTACTACTAAAAACGAATTTTCTAAGTCGATCCAAGTTTAAGGCAGGTGTAGCACGGCAAACTGACTCCCACGCCAGAGGCACTCCCCCGTGCGTTTGGCGTGGCGGGAAGTCACTTTGGCGTGTACCCACGCGAAATCTACTTCCACGCGAAACGCACTCCCTCCACGCCAAACACACTCCCCTGAAAAACGGTTAAGGGAAGTAACTCTGTTACCAGAGAGATCGAGTTACTCAGCCCAAAGGATGAGATCACTCAGTAATTCATTCAGTATTTCCCCCCCAGAAGATATTAAATTGACGTTTTGGTCTAAGTAGCCAACAAATGAGTGTGCGTTTGCTCTCATGAATGACACCGTGAATGATCGAAGGTCTTGGTGATAGTCCTCAAGTCCCGTTAGTTCTACAATCATTGCTCGAAAAAAGCAGTTTCCATCTCCACGAACAGAGTTTGTGTTATTTGGGGAACCAAGATGGTTGCTTGGCTCTCGATCTGGCATGGGTTTTGGAGACGGAAGACCTAGTTCAGCTGTTTTCTGCAATCTCCACACATGATCTGTTGGATTCAATTTTGGATCTTCACCATCTTCTACACTGTCAATTATCACGTCATCTTCAGACGTAATGGAATTGCTTTCTCTTCTCTCATTCCCCTGTTTCACGGACGCTTAAGGTTGTTGCGTCCTGTTGTTTCTGACTTCATCTTCTGATTCATTTTCATTCTTGACCTTTTTTAAGTAGAGTTTTAAATTCTGCGCGTTTGCCTTGTTCTTTAATACAAGTCCATTTTGTTTGATTTCATACGTACCGTTTGACAACTGTCTGTTAATTTCATAGGGTCCAGTCCAGCAATTAGCGCCCCCCCCCCTTTCTGTCAGCTCGCCTCAATTTGTACAGCAACACAGAATCACCAACTTCAAACGTCTGCCCAGCTCTCCGTTTGTTGTACTGTTTTGACTGTCGTTTCTGAGCCTTGCGAATGTTTTTCATGACATTATCTGTTGTACCCTTTCTTATGTCTTCCATGATATGTATGCGTCTTTTGATAGCTGTTTTGTTTGGGTGAAAATAAACAGAGTCTGAGCA
This sequence comes from Aplysia californica, assembly GCF_000002075.1. Classification (NCBI taxonomy): domain Eukaryota; kingdom Metazoa; phylum Mollusca; class Gastropoda; order Aplysiida; family Aplysiidae; genus Aplysia; species Aplysia californica. The sequence goes on along the minus strand of NW_004797860.1, from coordinate 388,322 downwards.
CGTGCTTGCATTGCTAATACATGTATGTGAATTTAGATGCGGCTGTTTGCTTTAGCATGTCTTCAAAATCTAATATCTCGGAGTCAGAAGATTCTGCTGTGTCTTCCAGTTTGACTATGTTTGGGTTGACACTTCCATTGCTATTGAGTTCATCTTCACAACCAACAGCTTCAAACGAAGCTGTTGAACCTAGATCTGTATTCGTGGTGTTTCTTCCATAAAAATCTGACTTTTCATTCTGTTTCAGTTCACCGTTGAAATTAATGGTGTAGAGGGAAGTTGAGCTGGTGGTACACGTGCTTCTACCAGAAGATTCGTTTCCATTGTTCTGATTGAGTTCGCCCTCCGCCTCAACAGTTTGGGACAAAGTTGAACTTACATTTGTGTTTGTCTCCAGGTTTTCAGATGAATATTATGTTTCGTTCTTTTTCTTTGAGTCACTTTCCACATCAATAGGCAGTTTAGGCTCCCGTCCATAAAGAAGAAAAAACGGCGAATATTTCGTTGTACCATGTTTACTGGTACGAAGAGCAAAAAGAGTTCCTGGAAGAGCTCTTGGCCAGTCTTCAACTCACGAGACTTCTGTCAGCATTTTGACCATCATTCCCTGTATAGTTCTGTTTTCCCTTTCAACAAGATCGTTTGCTTGGGGGTGGTAGGCACTTGTGACTCTCTGTTCAACACCACTCAGTTTGTGTAGAGCCTTGGACACACTGTTTACAAATTCCCGACCCCTGTCGTTTATTTGTATACCAGCACAGCCATGTCTGCACATACATTGGTATAAAAAGTTAGCTACTCCTCCAGCTGTTTTTGCAACAAGTGGTTCAGCTTCCATCCATTAGTGAAGTAGTCGACAGCAACCACCATACACGTAAAACCATCTTTAGATTTCGGCAAGGAACATGTGTCAACCCCGATCTGTGACCATGGTTTTGGGGGTATTTTTACTGGGTGCAGTTGTTGTCTTTTATCAAGACTTGGTCCACGACGCTGGCAGCGATCACAGTGCTGGATATAATTCCTCACATCCTTGCGAACACCTGGCCACCACACTGATTTAGGTAGCCGTCCTTCAGTTTTATCCCATCCAAGGTGACCTCCCAGCGATCTTGATTCCACGGTTTCACCAAGGCCTCCGTGTGTTGCTCGAATAATTCGAATTTGTTCCGTTCTGTCAGTGATCACTCTGAGGTACTTGGCTGTAGACAAATGAAATCGATTCATCAATCAATCGTCAATAAACCAATCAATCAGTCAGTCAATCAGTCAGTCAGTCGATCCATCAAATTATCAACCCAAGGTTCTAAACCATTTTGTAGCATAATATTAATATGTAACATTTCAGAAAAAAAGGGGGGGGGTCATATTCACACACACACACACACACACACACACACACACACACACACACACACACACACACACACACACACACACACACACACACACACACACACACGTACACACATACACACACACACACACACACACACACACACATTTTTGCATTTCGGGAAAGTTCACATTCAGTATTGGAAAGTGGTTTGTTTGTTTTCTACTTGCCGTATTGTGCATGTGGATGAACACAGTCACTGTTAAGCCCTGACAGTGCAACACTTTCTCAGTTTCTAACAGAAACATATCTGCTGCTGTTCCCTTTCTCAGAATCTAGCAATTTTTCAACCAATGTGTGCATATGCAAAAACTAACGCAGCACACAGACAAAAATATGCTCTCTCAATACATACAATTATTGCAAGCTGATTAGATCTAAGACACACATTTGCAAAGAGAGAGAGAGAGAGAGAGAGAGAGAGAGAGAGAGAGAGAGAGAGAGGGGGGGGCAGAGGGAGAGAGGGGGAGGGGGGCGGAGGGAGAGAGAGATGGAGAGAGGGAGGGACGGAAAGCGAGGGGGGAGGAAGAGAGAGAGAGAGAGAGAGAGAGAGAGAGAGAGAGAGAGGGGGAGGGAGAGAGAGAGAGAGAGAGAGAGAGAGAGAGAGAGAGAGAGAGAGGGAGAGAGAATGAGAAAGAGAGAGAGAGGGGGGAGAGGGGGAGGGGGATAGAATGAATGACTAGATCTAGATATCTAGATCTAGATCTAGATTAAATCATGAAGTGAAACTCACCGTCTTTGACTGCTCGCTTCATGGCCCCTTCCTCAACAGTGAACTTGCCAGCTCTTCTTCTAAAATTGACTTTTTGTCCTTCTGTTTTTACGGAATTAGGATATTTTTGGAGACAATGTAGCCGAAGATTTCTCCAAATTAATCCATTTTTCCGGGAAGTAGCTTTGTGCTAATAATAGATTCGGAGTTGTTTCCCTTAGGGGAGTGCGTTTGGCGTGGAGGGAGTGCGTTTCGCGTGGAAGTAGATTTCGCGTGGGTTCACGCCAAAGCGACTTCCCGCCATGCCAAACGCACGGGGGAGTGTCTCTGGCGTGGGAGTCAGTTTGGCGTGCTACACCGGTCCCAGAGTGGCTCTGTAGGCCTGACCTGTAGCTCGCCTAACTCGCACTGTGCAAATGAATGTACATGTATACAATCATTATCGTGTGCCTGAGCAGCGTCGCTGTATCGTCTGTCTGTTGTGAGCAGAGGTGCGCGTTGCGTCAGACATGCTATTCAACAGTGTTGTAAAAAATGGCGGACCTGTGTCGCCTTGCTTCGTGTTTATTTTCGACTGAAACTCTTCCCAGATCATCAAAATCAGCAAGAAATAAGTATAATTAGGTGCTTTACTATTAAATACTGTTGCTAGCATCGACACTTGACCACAAAATCACCAAGAAATGCACTTTATCGTACATTGAAACTTCGAATCGAGAGGTTGACCTAGTTTCGACTGTTTGTCGTGTGCTAGGCCTAAATCTAGGTGTGCTTCTCTAGCCTAGATTCTAGATATAGATTGAGATGCAGAGGCCGGGATGTTCCTAGATAGTAGATATCCAGAAAGGCCAATATTCTAGATATATCTATATATAATTTACATCTGATCTAGATCTAGATTTAAAGTGTTCACCCCAGAATCTATCTCGACTTGATCAATTCTAAATATCTGGTAGATCTATGCAATGTCCGTAGATCTAGATCTACATCACTCTAGGCCTAAGTGACCCTGTAGAATCTAGTAGTTTCTACGTGTTTCTTATTCAAATCTAGATCTAGATCTAGATATCTAGATGTAGATCTAAATCTAGGTTCTAGATCGAACCTGAATTAAAATTATATATCTAATCTAGATCTAGATCTAGAGATAGATTATCTTGGCTATCTAGATTCTAGAGATAGGGCCTATAAAGATCTCAAATATAGATCTTGATCTAGATCTAGATCTAGATCTAGTTTTACTCCCACATGACAACGAATGGCTGTCCTGTAAATAATAAACGGGACCACAATTGTACTGGTGCACCGAAAAAGAAGCCATTGAAACAAGCACAGAAGCTTAAGTAGATCTACTGTTGATATGATAGTATGAATCAAGTTGCACGACAGTGTGTCTCCGCTAATTCACAGGCAAGTAGCCTTTTCAAGAGTCTCCCTTCGGTCATTTGCCAAACACTAGATCTAGAGCAGCTAGATTTAGATCTAGATCTACTTTCCACACTGTACACTCTTGGCTGGGTGCACAAAAAATCTAGATTCTAGATCTATATCTAGATCTAGATCTAGATACACGTTTATTCATTAATTAATACTCTCTCTCTCTCTCTCTCTCTCTCTCTCTCTCTCTCTCTCTCTCTCTCTC
>NW_004797860.1:381772-384472 GCF_000002075.1 Aplysia californica | reverse complement strand
CTCTCTCTCTCTCTCTCTCTCTCTCTCTCCCTCTCTCTCTCTTTCCCTCTCTTTCCCTCTCTCTCTCTGTGTGCTAAAATAAATTAATTCTAGTAGGCCTAGGCTAGACATACCGCCCGAGATGACCAGTAGCCTTGCATTGTAAATGTAACCAATGTAAACGATCGCCAGTCCAGCGAGTTATACGCGCAGCTGCAAAAGTGGGTAGGGGGGCTTCACTTGGCACATGACGTAAAGAAGAGTTGTCCCGTCTTGGTATAATTGGTCTTGGATTACACCGTACCTAAATATAGCAAAGCAGACCCGTCAGTTGCACACCTACACACTTCAACACACAGTGCGGCTGTGCTGACACGCAGCGAGTGTGAATCGCGCTCCCTGATACACAGGCGCCAATGCACAGTGCGACTGTGCTGACACGCAGACGGCGTGCACCATGTGAGCTACAGGTCAGACCTACAGAGCCACTCTGGGACCGGCCTAAAACTGAAAGATCAACGGACGATAGCAGCTAGCAGGGCACGCCCACACAGTCAGCTGTTTACGTAAACAAGCTTGAAGTGAGCTAGAAGTTACCGTGTTTACTCCGTTTTACCAATCAGAGTTGTTTACATTTTAGACCATTCATGCTCGAAAAGGGGTCAAAATCTAAAAACAGTTGCTAATGAAGAACGTTGGAGCAAAGGTTGTCCACTAGTGGAGAATCTTTGGTTTAAGCAAAGGTGGTCATGAGGTACATGTAATGGTTCTGAAAAATAATCTCTCAGCAACAGACTAGCAGGGTCCAAATTCCTTTATCTCGCCACCCAAGCAAGCTCACAGCAAACCACATACACCTCCAAAATAAATCCGAATAAAATACTATCTATAGTCGATTATAGTAATTTATTTTTATCTTAAATGAAGCAGAAGACATCAAATTTCAATATATGCAAAAAACAAAAATTTCTTGGATAGTCACTTTTTTGCCTTTCGTTAGCATAGTAAGTCCTTTTGAGGTGGTTTGTTTCTTTCTAGAGTACGGGGATGGGGAACTTTGAATATCACAGTTATGGCTGTATTGCACGCTTCAGTTGGTTTGCCTTAATACCAAGAAACTGAGAGCCCGCAAAGTACCCAAGACTCAAAGCAGAGAACGTTCTCAGAAAAGAGACATTCTGGTGGCTTGTTCAGCAGATCCTGTCTTCACCATCGTCTGGCACCTCGGACCGTATCTTTAGTTTAAAATAATATCCAATATATTGTATATTCTGTTCATTGCAGAGCACCACTGGCTGCTCTGTCGCTTTTAAACTGTTAGATCTAATCTACTTCTAGGCTACGTTTCGTAAACTCCTAGATCTACATCATCATGTCACTGAACATGTTCAACCCACATAAAAACCTTAGTTCTCAACTCACTATATTCAAAATGTGAACAAAAAAAACCAGTCAAAATAAATACCAAACAGTTTATATAAAAAAACCAAAGCAAAACTGCCATTATGAAATTCAAAGTAGGCAGCTATTTCAGCGGGTTGAACAGTGCGCTCTTTCTTCCTGTCGTTTGTTTACGCTTTAAACGCGCAGCAAGCTTGTTACCAAGGGGAGCCAGTTGGACCGAAAATGAGGCTGTTGTCCCGTCTTGGTATCTTTTGTCTTGGGGTGACCTGTAGTCAGGAAAAGGAAGTCAATGACTGACGAAAAGAAGCTCATTTGCATATGAGCCTGGCCTGCAAGCTTATTTGAGCTTGTTTTCGTCAGTCATTGACTTCCTTTGCCTGACTACGCGATTTTCCTGCATGCACGATTTTTCGTCAGCCGTACGGGTGACTAAGAAGCCTCGATTCGACTCATTGTCGAAGGAAATTTGCATCTTTAAGTACATTTTTGCTTCTTCATTGCACTTTACATTATCAATAAAGTTGTATCTCATTACAATACGTTGATGCATTGATGTGACATGTTGTAGTGAACATAGAGGTGATCTTAATTTTAAACTTTACACTCAAGACAAACAAAAGGATGGGGTCGTTTGCTAGCATATAATTGCTATCACTATCATTGCACTAAAATACGTAGAGTCTACTCTAAGGACAGTGGGAGACTGATTTTGGCACTTCATTCCAGCGCCTATTGTGAGCGCGGTTTGCAGGGATTTTTTTAAAACCGGAAATATATGACTATATTGTGAAATATAAGGATTTATTTTACCGGAAATGCAAAGCTAAAACAAATCCAAGTGCGGTATTAAAAAGAAAATGAAATATGTGAGTTCATGTTTGTTTTGTTTTGGGTTTGTTTTTATTTTTTTGTTTGTTGTTGTTTTTATTTTTTATTCTTTTGGGGGGGGGGGTTGTTTCTTTTGTTTTGTTTTGGTAACTGTTTTACGGCACTCGCAATTGCATAAGGTCATGTGAACTCGCAGGTTAAGCAATTTTCAGTTTGGTAGAAATTAATTTTGAATTTTGCCCGGGTGACAGCCAAAGCCTACTCAGCACTCTTGTCGACTTTAGGACCATCAAAGGATCTTTAACGTGCGCAACATGCACACGAGGCCAATATCCGAGAAGGCTAGATGTTAGACCTTACTTACCAAAAGATCAGGGGGTGTTCCTGAATGACAGCAGTAAGAGGGAAAGAGGGAGCCAAGGAGTAGCAGTAGAAAGGCTGCATACAGAGTCAGGAGCCCAGAAGATGGGGGGGGGGGGGGGGGGGGAC
>NW_004797860.1:379257-381672 GCF_000002075.1 Aplysia californica | reverse complement strand
AAGGGGGGGGGGGGGGTGTGGAGACAAAAGCAGACGACAGAACTTGGTTAGAGAGCAGGAAAAGAGGTGAAAGGAAAAATTTAAGAGAAGAAACATTTCCGTCATTATCAGATTTCGAACCTGGTGCCTGTCGAATGAGAGGCGAACACCTTACTTTTAAACCCCGAGAGCCGCCTAACTTCATGTTTGTGTGTATGTGTACATGAGTGTAAAAGCGGGGCAGAGAGAGAGAGAGAGAGAGAGAGAGAGAGAGAGAGAGAGAGAGAGAGAGAGACAGAGAGACAGAGAGACAGAGAGACAGAGACAGAGACAGAGACAGAGACAGAGACAGAGAGAGAGAGAGAGAGAGAGAGAGAGAGAGAGAGAGAGGGGGGGGGGGGAGAAAGAGAAAGAGTGGCAAAGATCTAGGCAGTGGCAAAGCGTCTATATAATTAAATAATCACTGCTTCTCTTCCTAATTTTGAAATATTGTCGCAGTCAAATTCACCCATAGACGTAAATCTCATAAATTAAATGTAAAAAGACGCTCATAATCACTAATGAACGGTATGCCTAACATTCAAAACTGTTTCATAGCCACAGAAATAGCCTGTTCACCCCTATCGTGCCACTCCGTAAGCAGTCGCAAACTTTGATTAAGTAAGCCTACAGTGAGGCTGGAAGAGTCTCCCAAGAGAGTTGAAGGGAACATATGTGCTACAGTCAAAACTGTTTCATTGCCACATATACCCTGTTCACCCCTTTCGGGCCACAGTTATAAGCAGTCACAAGCACTGATTATGTAAATGAACTATTACACTGGTCGAGTCTACCTCACAGATGTGAGGGGAACTAACTCCTAATAATATCGTGACTGCTGCAAGTGCATGTGTTTTTTTCCTCGACTTTTTACCGTCCTATAATCAGATCGTGACCTCGATTATGGCACCGGCTCCTGGCCGTGAAACGCTAGACAAAAACAGCCAAATGTGAAATAAAAAAATTAATAATTGTCATGTTCTACCAAAGAGTTTAGTCTCTCTGGTAACTGACTTGTAGAACTGACATCTCTGCTTCTTTGCTTTGTGTTTGTGTATTCACATCTAAAGATAAATTTAATGTTTGTTGGAAAAAATATTTATGAGATACTTTTCCGATAATTTTAGCGGTTGAACATGCATACAACATGAAGTCAGGATTTTTTGTCATTTTTCTTTCGCAACGCAGAGTTGCCGCCTCCAGTAAGATTCTTGTGTGAGATATCCATTCTCCAGGCTCTATACTGGTCCCATCTGACTTTGATTACCCTGTCAAACAAGTCAGCCTTCGCAACTGGGAGGAAGAGAAGGAGAGGTGTACTTTTATTTTTGTAAGGGTTTGTCCAGTTACTTGATTTGATGTCTCCATCTGATATCTTGATGCAATGTGTGTGTGTGTGTGTGTGTGTGTGTGTGTGTGTGTGTGTGTGTGTGTGTGTGTGTGTGTGAGTGTGTGTTTGTGTATTTGTGTGTGTGTGTTTGTGTATATGTGCCTGTAAGCGCGTCTGTCTGTGTGTTTGTGTCTGTGTGTCTGGGAATGTGTGTGCATTTGTATCTGTGCATGAGTGTATGCTGATTTCGATTCCCATGTGGGGAAAATCTTTATCAAGTATCCCAGTCTTTCTGTTTAAACGTATAATCCCTCAATTTGACAGACAGGATCGAAGCCCGATTCCTGAACAATCTTGTTTGTGTCGATGGTCTCCATAGCATATTACACAGTGTTAAACCTCTTTGTGCTGGGATCTATCAGCACATGGTTGGAAAGTGTAAAGATAGGCGGTGGTGTGTATATGCATGGCATAGACCGAGAAAGTTATACCTTCTTTGTTTAAATAAATTATGCTGCCTTGTACGTTGAGATTGATTCAGAATGTCATTAGGTCTGTTGAGGTAAAAATATAGATTTAAAGAGCATAATGTGAGGCCCCCTGGTGAAATCAGGCGCCCGTCAAAACAATGAAATGGAAGTAACCGACATTTATGTGCCCGTTGGGCAATTTTTGATTGATTTGTTTGTTTGTTGTTGTTTTTGTTTTATTTAGCTCAACACCTTTTATGACAATTTAAAAACATATTTAGTGTGTGGATTTTTACTGAAAAGCGTTGAACAAACGTAAGAAAAAAGTAATCCACTAAAATTAGGCGGTCACTCTTTCGGGAATTTTACTTCTGACTTTAAGCAACCCCCATCTCCCTCAATCTTCAATCGCAAATATCTCTACTTATATTCAGATGGGTACTTTTTTCATTAAAGCAGGCAAACAAAAAAGTTTTCAGAAGATAACAATAACTCCATATGCCCCAAAATTGACGATTGTCGTGTCAGAGAGACAGAGAGAGACAGAGAAAGACAGAGAGAGAGAGACAGAGAGAGAGAGAGGGAGAGAGAGAGAGA
>NW_004797860.1:377329-378225 GCF_000002075.1 Aplysia californica | reverse complement strand
GAGGAGGAGGAGGAGGAGGAGGAGGAGGAGGAGGAGAAGGAGGGTGATGATGCATCATGACAATAGTGATGATGATGAGGATGATGCATCGGCCTCAAAACAAAGTTTTAAACAAACCACAGATAATAAAGAGACAGAAAGGGGCTTATTTATCTATACATATTATTATAAATGTGAAAAATCGTCATTTTGGCCGCCCAAAACTTCCGAACCACTTAACTTTCGAAATTGAAAAAATCAATGGTGGTTCAGAATCATTTAAAGGGTGCACAGTTTTATTGAGGAGCCTGAAGTCAGTGTAGTTTAATTTTGAATTTTTCATTAGTTTCGTTTAGATTTAATCTTGGGAAAGTCCGTTTTCTAAGACACCATTGTAAACAAGAGAGGTTTCCTCTCATTAGCCGTGCACACTGTTTCCACACCTTGTAAATTTTTTAAAGTGTACAACCCCGAAAGCGGAATAGAAAATAAATCGATACATCACTATATCTAAACCTTTTAATTGTTTGCATCTCTTAGCATTTATTGCTCCATTCCAGTAGAGTGTAAATATCGTAGGCCCATGACTTTCAGTTGATGTTAATGCATCGATCATTCCTTTCATCGAAAGGGGGCCCAACTAGTTATATTATTTTTTTTAATGGAGGGGGTATCAGAAAAACCATTGTCTTACTCCAGATCTTTCTTTGAAACAGTCTATATTGCCCTCCTTTGTTCTTACACATTACATAATCATTGTGAGACTTTCTGTGATTAGTGTGAAGTCATGGGTAATGAAGGTCTGTCAGTTTGGATTTATAAAGAATCAAAATTGAAAATTTCCGAAGAAAATAATAATTTAAAGTCCAACACAATGTACCACAAGCGCGCTCTTCCGATTGGTTGATAATGCTCCT
>NW_004797860.1:369083-377229 GCF_000002075.1 Aplysia californica | reverse complement strand
GGGGGGGAGCTGCTGATTACAGTTTCTTTCTCTTCCTATTTCTCAGCCCACATTTATTCTTTCTGAAGGAAATATTAACAGTTGGAACAAATCTATTTTTTGTCTTTTCTATATGTAAATTCTAAATTATGTCTGTGTCGTTTCTATATATTGTGTTTTTGAGAACGTTCTTTTTTTCTAGAAATTTGGCGTCATCTTGTTGCATGAGTGAAAATTTCGTCTATGGGTCGAAGGGCGCCCCACTCTATTTACAACTGCTCCGCCTGGAAATAGAGTTTAAAAATAGAAATGAAATCCCTGCAAAGGTCAGTTATCGCCTGTTATTTGGTACTTTAAAAACTAGGATTTTACCCAAAAAATCGCTAGATGTAGGTTTTTGTTCAAGGTTTGTACTCACCAATAGAAAACCCAGCTACCCTACATTTTCAAGCAAGTATGGGTATTTTAGTACGTTCATTTTCATGGCGCTCATATGACCTTATGCAGTTGCGAGCGCCGTAAAATCTCTACTAAAACAAAAAAGTTCATATTCAGCGAGGCAGTCCATCCTCAAAATGAGTAACCCGAGACCAATGTTTGCTTCTTCGCGCCAAATGCGTCAATGAATTTAAGAAAACAGGGCTCGTTCTCAGAGCCGGGGGAAAATGACGGCTAACTGCGAAAATTCAAGGCCGTCACTTGCTAAAGTTCCTACCATGAGCACATCTGAAGGTTTCAATAGGGAAGATATGTTTTTAAAATTTTAAAAACTAACTGTATCTTGTGAGTAATGTATAGATCTAATATGGTTTAAACATTGACGAAACGCTTTAGGATTAAGGTATCTTCATCATCGTCCGGTGCCTTGCCGACTGACGTGGGCGATCATGGACCTCCACTTCCCTCTGTCTTGCGTTGCAGCAATGGCGTCTGTTGTTGTTCTTGCTGCTCCCAGCCATGTTGTCATCTTGTCCAGTATCGTTTCCCTTTGTCTGCCGGTGCCTCTCTTTCCACCAAACCTGCCTCTTGTCTCAACATTCTCCAATGCTCCTTTCTGCATTGTGTGTCCAAAGAAATTAAGGTATACGAGGGAGTTAATCCACCGTGAGAATAGCATTTCGCCGAATTTCGGAATTTGAAAAAGCGAAAACTGACGGAGTCAACATTAATAATTTGTTGTCTTAATGGCTGTTTAAGCGCTTTATTGTTATAGAAATACTTCAATCCATAAACGTATCTCATTTTTTTTTACGTCAACATGATTAACGGTGAGACAATAGCGATAATGGAATTCGCTGCATAACCGGACACGCTAGTCTTTTCGAAAAGGCGCAGAAAGAGAATATTTCCAGACCAGCAGTTACAGATCAGATTGCTATTGCCATCACTTCTATGCCTACATTATTAATTTATAGAGCAGTAATACTACTAGTACCAAGGGGTTTCACCCTCGCCCGGCGAGTGGCGATTTATGCGAAGATCCCGGTCTTTCTTCTTTCCCAGGCCCATCAATTTATCCGTTTTCGGCCCGGCCTAACATCATAAAACCAACATGAAATGCATGTGTGCTTTTTGTTTTCCTGTTAGTTTCACTAGGGATAGAAATACGTGATATTACAGATTTTTAAAGTTAAAACTACACGGGTCGTTACGCGTTCTGCAACAACCCTGGCATTCAAATGTTGACAGAGAGCGAAGAGCGTTTCTGAGGTTTATTCAAGCCGAATTTTCCATCGCTAATCGTTAAATTGTAATTGGCTTAAGTAAAATTGGACGCTGAACAGTTAACAACCAGCCTGGAGTTTGTACGACACTTGTATAAAAAGTTTTGGTAATAATCATGTTTTATCTTCCAACCTTTTTTTGATCAACGATGGGAAACGCTCCAGGGGCAAGTTAGATTAATAGATATATCAATTATCTCCTTAGAAATGTCATTTTTGTTTTTTAAAAATGATTAAGGTTTTGTAGGAGAAAATTTAACTTTACTACACTTCAAAAGGTTTTTAAAAATTCCCCCGCAGAGCCAGACGTCAGGGTCACGTAAATCTGGATCTTAAATGTAACGGGTGTAAACAAACAACTGCCGTCAAAGGTACGACTAATTCTGGTCGTATGAGAGTGACCAACATTACTATTAACGGCAAAAGATACTTTTAAAAAAATATTGAAACTAAAATGAAACTTTCACAGAATATTGAAACGTGGTGGGTGAAAGTATTAGTATAAGCTCCTCAGAAGGAGGATAATATGATTGTTGCTGTTGCCAAGTTCGGTGGCTCAGAAGCCCATGTTATTTTGAACTTCATTTGTGAAATGAAAAAAAATGGAATCTTGTTGTTGACTGAGAATATTGCTGGCGTGGTAATTGGTAATATGGAATGGCATTGTAAGGAGTTTACAAAGGTACTTTACCTTCTTTTGCTGCCTTTGTTACCTTTTATACTTATGGTGTCGAGGGGAGAAGCAAGCATCCTTCTCTATATTGTTATGTATGGTTGTATATATAGTTTTTGTCCGATGTTTCTCACACTGCTCCAGCAATTGAAAATATCTCTTCTGAGACGTTGGTCTTCTGGGATTGATTATTCTTATTATTCTGTCTTTCCTGTCCTGCTTCTGAGTGTGCTTTTTATTAATCCAATGTGGGTGATTATACACTCCCTTCCTGTCTGTTAGGGCCAGCCTGGGCTGAGAGAGATACAACACCACAGCAGAAAGACAGATACAAGATAACAATTTTCTCCCCTCTCGGGAATCAGCTCTAGTCTCTTGCATGCGACAGCGAAGCTCTTAATCGCTACTTTAGAGACGCTGGTTCTCTTCTTCTGTATCCATTTGTGAGGCAGCGTGGTGGAATCAGGCTCTCGTCAATTTTTGGGCATGTAGAGTTATTGGTATCACCGTAAAGCTTATTCACTTGTCTTTATTATGATGAAAAAATATCCATTTATCTTGAATACAAGTCGAGATATTTGCGAAAGAAGGAGGTGGGTGTCACTTGTTTTCAGAGGAAAATTAGTAAGAAAATGGCCGCCAAAGATTAGTTATTTCCTTAGCTTAAGAGTACGTGGTAACTAAAGATTTACATTTTTTGTGCCTTTAATCAACGTTTTTCAGAAAAATCCGCACAGAAATGAGTTCTTTTATGGACATGACAGGTGTTGAGCCCAAAAAAAAAATTTGATAAAAATTCACAAACCTGCGGAAAAATGCAAGTTTCTTCACTTTGATTATTTTGACGAGAGCCTGATTCCACCTCGCTGCCTCACATTTGATATTTGGTTGTGTGCTCTCTCATTTGATGTTTTATTTTTTGCTGATTTAAGGAATTTATACTTTTGCTCTAGACGGTTGGCATTCTTATAGGATTAGATTCAAAATCACTATAGTCAGGAACGAATACTTCAAATAAATCTGGGATTGACAAATGTCTTCAACACATCCATAACTCGGGTCAAAGGTGATAAAAAGTGAAGAGCCATGATAAAAATTGAAGAGCCATCAATCAGGGAATGGGGGCTCTCGTGGCCTAGAGGTTAAGGTGTTGGCCTCTCATTCAGAGGTCTCGGGTTCGAATCCGGATAGCGACCGAAAACTTTTCTGCTCTAAATTTGTCTCCTTTCACCTCATTTCCTGCTCTCTAGCTATGTTCTGTCGTCTGCTTTCGTCTCCTCTTTCTGCCCCCAACCCCTCACCTCCTCTGGGCTCCAGATTCTTTCTACAGCCTTTCTACTGCTACTCCTTCGCTTCTTCTTACTGCTGTCTTTCAGCCACACCCCTGATCTTCTGGTAAGAAAGATCTACACCTAGCCTTCTCGGACAAGGGCGAAAAATCTCGGTGGGCCCGTGTGCAAGTTTCGCACGTTAAAGATCCCTTGGTGGTCTAAAATCGATTAGAGTAGGCTTCGGCCGCCGCCCGGGCAAAATTCAAAATTTCCTACCAACTGAAAATATTAGGTGTGTCCCGCGCGCTCATATGACCTTATGCAGTTGCGAGCGCCGTAAAACACTTTACAAAAACAAAACAAAAATCAGTCAGGGAATAGCAATTTGTACGAGTTTTTCATGATTTTAAGTTTTCTGTGTTCGTGTTGTCCGTGCCCAACTACATTCTTTTTCTTCGGGGTTAAACATGATTTTTGTAAAAATATAATAAAAATGGATTTATTGTTGGCTTTACAGTTCGTTAGAACTAGATGCATCTGGTGATGTTGATTAAGGAAATATATACGTTTGTACACTTTTGACTCAAAACATTTATGTTATGTCACTTTTAAGTCAGAATCTGTAGCGGGTTTCGTCAATGGTGGCCATGTTGGCAGCCATATTTGGTCACATGACTTTACATATTATTATTATTATGTAACATATTGTTTATCATGTCGGCTTTACAAAACCTTTCTGGAAGTGCATGATTGTCATATGTTTTGCAGGTAAAGGAACACTGTTGCTAAGTTGTCTTTCTCATGCCTCATTTGGCACAATTTGGTGCCATTCTCTTGTCTATAATTTTAAGTAAGTAATTAACCATTCCCCCAAAATTACACTAATCCACAACAATAAACTTGCATAACTTTTGAACCGTTTATCCAATCTTCATGCTGGTTTGTTTTGGGTGTTTTTTCATTTCTCTTAGCCCTTTTAGCTCTACCTACATCTTGGTCTAATTAACAATTTTCAATTTTTTTTCCTGAAACCCCCTACACTGAGTTGACTGGATTCACAGAGCTTTCTTTTTACAGTGAATAACTTTGATTACTCCATATTAGAATTGCCTTCTTAGGAAAAAAAACAAGGTCTATGTTGCTTTCTGTTATAACCACAATTTATTGTCTTGATCCCATGAACTTATTTCGGTTTTCTTCTTTCTGTTTATTTATTAGGGCGGGGCGAGGGGGGGGGAGATGAGAGAAATATAGTGAAGGAGGAAAAGAGAAAAGGGGGGGGGGTGGTAATCTTTGATGAAAATTATTGTCAAGTGGGCTTTTTCCCTTCTCACTCTCATTCAAGATTTGAGTTTGAATAATGGTTTAACTTTCACTGTACTAAGGACAAATCTCGCCCCACATTTTGGATTATGCTGAAGCTTTGTAATGTAAATTACTCATGATTATCAGTTAACCTAGATTTTCACACAGTTAGTGAATTATGACGACCCTCCGTCCACCCCCACTCTTCTCCCAACAGAGGATGACATACATCTTTGCAAGGACACTTTCTCATGACAGAAAAGAAAGGTCCCTTGATTTGCCACCAGTCCTTTTGATGGAGACGGCTAACTTCACCTCTACTTAGAGGTAATTATAGTAAAACTAAAACTGTTGAAAACGCCACAGCTTTTTGTGCTTCTTCTGTTTGGTGTTAGAAATCAGTATTGAATTGAGCAGATTGTTCATCCAATGAAGGAGACAAAAATATTGTGTTTTATCTGAATTGTTTCCCTTGGTTTGTGTAACAGTATTATATATTAGACCATAATATTTGGGTGCAATGTTGTTGTGTGCCCGACAAGGAAACTACTGTTTATGCTTGAGGAGAGCTCTTCATTGAAAGAGGCACTGCACTTGACGTGTGGCGGCTGATTAACATGCAGCGGGGTTTTTTTATTGTCTTGTGTTCATATTAAGGTATCTGTGGTCTATCCTGTTTGATATTGACCACCCACACCTTTACAGGGTGTCAGAAGTGTTAGAAATGTTAGAACTGAACCATTGTTCAACTCCTATTGTTATTTTAGACGACAAAATTCAGTCTGACGGACAATTTCAATTTTACTAGGCCGACAACATGGCCTGAGTGGAAATCAGTCAAGCCAATTCACACAGCCAAACCAATATGCGAGAATTAATTCAACTCAGATTGAGTGAAAAAAAAGGCTAACCATATTTCCTGTATGTAATTTAAACCGAATGTATTATCATTACAAAAGAAATACTCGTTGTTAGTATTAATTTCAATTTCAGCATCTTGAATGATTGGCCAACTAAGGTACAGAGAAACATGCTGTCTTAGCAATGCAGTTAAATGTAAATACAAAGGTTACATATTTCTTTTAGGTACGAATAAGTGTAAACCAGCCATTTAAGTACATAATGTGCTCCATCTATTTAAAATTATAATATCCACTTTCCTTTCAAATTCGTATTGTACACTTTTCATTGAAGTATACAATGTAAACATTTTCATTTAAGTACATAGTGTACACCTTTCATTTAAAAACATAATATACACCTTCCATTTAAGTAAATAATGAATGTGAACATTCCATTTAAAATTACAATGTTGACTTTCTATTTAAGTACATAATGCACACCTTTTATTTCAATTTATAATGTTGACCTTCCAGTTTGAGTACATAATGTACACATTCCATTAACAAAAAATTATATCAACCTACTATTCAAATTAATAATATACACTTTCCATTTGAGTACATAATGTACACTTTCCATTTAAGTTAAAAACGTTCACTTCCCCTCATCCTATCCCTCTAAGGCGATGACATGCACCCCCCCCCCCATCCTTGGACATTCATCATATGTGCAACGCCTTCGACATGTAGCAGCGGTCATCCTGGACCTGGCGTGTCCAGTCATGACTTGTGCGTCACTAGCCTGCCTTCGACCTGTGAGGGCGAAAACGACGCAAGCTCTCTTCCTTTCACCTTGTTCGGCATGTCATGTTTTCGTCTTGTTGTTGACACTTTCAGCACTACCACGTGACTCTCCCGGTTGAACCGTCAAGGAGCGGGATCCATCTATCACTGACCGCGCTGTCCAGGGGAAATAACTCCCGCTACAAGCAGCACCTCGGGCGGGAGAGAACTCTTCCCCCTTTTCGTCACGCTTGCCTCCCCCTCTAGATCAAATCCGCTTCCTGATTGGAGGGAAGCCCCTATTACGTCATCTGTGCACAATATCGTGTTCTTTTTCTCGACACAGGAGGGGAGTGACGATTTGTGGATGACGATTGTGCTAGGGATAGATAATAACTGTGTCCTTTTTACCTGTTGCGCCCCATTGGTTAATTTTGTGATTTGTGAAAGTCGGCAAGACAGCTTTAGGTCTTCTCTGTAGTTAAGAAACTAGCGTGTGTGCTCAAAATCGGAGAAGTCTTTTCGGTCTAGGGTGTCCAAATACGCACCTCGCCTTTGTAGAGCTGGTGCGCTACTTCAGCCAGAAAGCACTTTATTACAATTTCTCACATTTAAAAATATTTGGTTTGAACTCTGGCTTTCATTGAAACAACGGAACATGGATTTTAGAGATACGTATTTTGCAGGTAAGATTTCACAACTTTGAATAAGAGTTTTGTCTGAAATTGGCTGAACGTAGTTTACTTAACTGTCTCATTTAATATAGGTATTTTGCACTTCCATGGACACAATTTAGGGGGCAGGCTTCAAACCGGCTTGTCAGAGCCAACCGGGGTTGAGAGCGGTTCAACGTCTAAGCATAAAAACTGAGAAACTGGAAAATAACGTAGGAATCGAACCTGGGACTTAAAATCGCGACGGCAAAGTGCCTAACCACAACATAACATACGTTGGTCCTCTGTCTGACGTAGTGACCTGTTGTGCATGTTGAGCTTCATCCCCACTGTTTTACTTTTTTTCTCTTTTGATCAAGTTTGTCATTAAGCTCATACAAAAATGGAAAGTGCAAATAAAACAGAATAAATGTAATCCCCTTGTTTTACTTGAGTGGCAACGTAGAGATCTTTTGGAGAAATAGAAATAGAAGACTATAATCATCGGGTATTTGCTCCAGGAAATATTAATTCTAATTTTAACTTGTGCAAAGTCCAGATGTTTTTCAGAAAGTTCATCAGAGTCTGTTTTTTTAAGAAGCTTAATTCAACTGCTTAACTGACATAGACATTTTAGTCCTCCATCGAGGCAACCGAAATCATTTAATATGTCGGCTACTTCGGCTCCTCCTATCAGGGCCAGCCTAGGTTGAGTGGAGTACAGGATCCCAACAGATAGAGACACAGCTTCTTGATGAAATAAACTTTCTCACAACGGAATTAAACTCATATCTTTTTCCTGCAACAACGAAGAGTCTAATTGTTACAGGACATACACGGGTTTTCAATGATGTGTGCGTTTCTAGTGTTTGTACGACAATTAAAAAAAATGCCGCACAATATTGCACTCAGTCTC
>NW_004797860.1:363791-368983 GCF_000002075.1 Aplysia californica | reverse complement strand
CAGGGATAGGTGGAGCGCTTGCACCAATTGCACCAATGGCTCCCCGCCACTGATCTGGAACAAAATCTAAGTTTGGCTACAGTCGCAGATACAGCTCGGCATTATGAACTCACAACACAACTCGGTACTCAGCGACATACAACAGAATGTTGTGCACCTAGATAGATCTAGAATAACATTTTCAAGAGGACTTCATTCTTCCCACCATTCTCAGTTTCACTCGCACGGCAGAGGCCAGAGAAGTAATGGAGGATCTAGCAGAGGAGAGAAATCTTAAATGTCTGAAACTAACAAATGTAGAAATTGTGGTCGTAAACATGACAAGGATAATACATGTACGTGTCCTGTCAAGGGTACACGCTGTCATAACTGTAAGAAACGGTCACATTTGGCGTCTGTCTGTAGGTCACAAACTGTCAATGCAGTAATGAGAAAGAAGTTTTCAGTCTAGGTTCGATTCATGGCAAGTGTTTATACCCAGAGCCACGTTGGTGTGTCTCTTTGATATTTTGTGGTCTTCAAAATAGACTCGGGTGCGGACTTTCAGTCATTTCCAGATCAAAGTTTGATCAACTTTCACCAAAACCTCTCGCGCTGTTTTAACAGGCCCAGGGGGAGTTATCAAGAATGAGGGCGAGTTTCAAACCTCAGCCTACCATTAGGAGATCTAGTGTACTAGATGCACCTCTAGATCGGACAAAAATCAAAGACAGTGCTTGCAGAGCCTGGTGCAGCCAGTCAAACTGCACAATTTCAAACCTACAATACCTTCCAACAAGAGGAAACCAACATTGGGGGCAACTGATAATGATGCCGGAAACAGACGATGGAAAATAGTAGACCACGCAAAGTGCGTCGCAACTGTCCGCCATCTTGAATCCCCGTCTCCAAAATAAATAGCTTATTGGGTATTTCTCTGGTAAACTAATCTTTCTTGTGGTCAATGTTTAATCGCAAATATCGGTAACTACACATTTCGCTTTGGTTAAATTTGATTGACAGTCTAATTAGGAGGACACAAGTTCTGTGAATACTCACACCATTTGGCTTGTATAAGTTGTAGAGGTGAGTTAGAAAATCAGTCAAGCCAATTCACACAGCCAAACCAATATGCGAGAATTAATTCAACTCAGATTGAGTGAAAAAAAAGGCTAACCATATTTCCTGTATGTAATTTAAACCGAATGTATTATCATTACAAAAGAAATACTCGTTGTTAGTATTAATTTCAATTTCAGCATCTTGAATGATTGGCCAACTAAGGTACAGAGAAACATGCTGTCTTAGCAATGCAGTTAAATGTAAATACAAAGGTTACATATTTCTTTTAGGTACGAATAAGTGTAAACCAGCCATTTAAGTACATAATGTGCTCCATCTATTTAAAATTATAATATCCACTTTCCTTTCAAATTCGTATTGTACACTTTTCATTGAAGTATACAATGTAAACATTTTCATTTAAGTACATAGTGTACACCTTTCATTTAAAAACACAATATACACCTTCCATTTAAGTAAATAATGAATGTGAACATTCCATTTAAAATTACAATGTTGACTTTCTATTTAAGTACATAATGCACACCTTTTATTTCAATTTATAATGTTGACCTTCCAGTTTGAGTACATAATGTACACATTCCATTAACAAAAAATTATATCAACCTACTATTCAAATTAATAATATACACTTTCCATTTGAGTACATAATGTACACTTTCCATTTAAGTTAAAAACGTTCACTTCCCCTCATCCTATCCCTCTAAGGCGATGACATGCACCCCCCCCCCCATCCTTGGACATTCATCATATGTGCAACGCCTTCGACATGTAGCAGCGGTCATCCTGGACCTGGCGTGTCCAGTCATGACTTGTGCGTCACTAGCCTGCCTTCGACCTGTGAGGGCGAAAACGACGCAAGCTCTCTTCCTTTCACCTTGTTCGGCATGTCATGTTTTCGTCTTGTTGTTGACACTTTCAGCACTACCACGTGACTCTCCCGGTTGAACCGTCAAGGAGCGGGATCCATCTATCACTGACCGCGCTGTCCAGGGGAAATAACTCCCGCTACAAGCAGCACCTCGGGCGGGAGAGAACTCTTCCCCCTTTTCGTCACGCTTGCCTCCCCCTCTAGATCAAATCCGCTTCCTGATTGGAGGGAAGCCCCTATTACGTCATCTGTGCACAATAACGTGTTCTTTTTCTCGACACAGGAGGGGAGTGACGATTTGTGGATGACGATTGTGCTAGGGATAGATAATAACTGTGTCCTTTTTACCTGTTGCGCCCCATTGGTTAATTTTGTGATTTGTGAAAGTCGGCAAGACAGCTTTAGGTCTTCTCTGTAGTTAAGAAACTAGCGTGTGTGCTCAAAATCGGAGAAGTCTTTTCGGTCTAGGGTGTCCAAATACGCACCTCGCCTTTGTAGAGCTGGTGCGCTACTTCAGCCAGAAAGCACTTTATTACAATTTCTCACATTTAAAAATATTTGGTTTGAACTCTGGCTTTCATTGAAACAACGGAACATGGATTTTAGAGATACGTATTTTGCAGGTAAGATTTCACAACTTTGAATAAGAGTTTTGTCTGAAATTGGCTGAACGTAGTTTACTTAACTGTCTCATTTAATATAGGTATTTTGCACTTCCATGGACACAATTTAGGGGGCAGGCTTCAAACCGGCTTGTCAGAGCCAACCGGGGTTGAGAGCGGTTCAACGTCTAAGCATAAAAACTGAGAAACTGGAAAATAACGTAGGAATCGAACCTGGGACTTAAAATCGCGACGGCAAAGTGCCTAACCACAACATAACATACGTTGGTCCTCTGTCTGACGTAGTGACCTGTTGTGCATGTTGAGCTTCATCCCCACTGTTTTACTTTTTTTCTCTTTTGATCAAGTTTGTCATTAAGCTCATACAAAAATGGAAAGTGCAAATAAAACAGAATAAATGTAATCCCCTTGTTTTACTTGAGTGGCAACGTAGAGATCTTTTGGAGAAATAGAAATAGAAGACTATAATCATCGGGTATTTGCTCCAGGAAATATTAATTCTAATTTTAACTTGTGCAAAGTCCAGATGTTTTTCTGAAAGTTCATCAGAGTCTGTTTTTTTAAGAAGCTTAATTCAACTGCTTAACTGACATAGACATTTTAGTCCTCCATCGAGGCAACCGAAATCATTTAATATGTCGGCTACTTCGGCTCCTCCTATCAGGGCCAGCCTAGGTTGAGTGGAGTACAGGATCCCAACAGATAGAGACACAGCTTCTTGATGAAATAAACTTTCTCACAACGGAATTAAACTCATATCTTTTTCCTGCAACAACGAAGAGTCTAATTGTTACAGGACATACACGGGTTTTCAATGATGTGTGCGTTTCTAGTGTTTGTACGACAATAAAAAAAAAATGCCGCACAATATTGCACTCAGTCTCAATAATTATATTTACGTATACACATATATATATATTTTTATATATATATATATATATATATATATATATATATATATATATATATATATATATACATAATATATATAATTATGTATGTGTATATACATGTACATATATTTATTTATTTGGATAATATATATACGTATATGTATAGGTATGGGAATACAATACAAATACATATATTATACTATGAATGTGTCTCTCTGAGAGTATTTATTTACTGGGGAACAGAAGAGACACCTTGGGTATGTAGTGTATTATTTTTTTTCACATGTAAAACATACACACAAGCATACTTATTAAATTACACACTCACGACAAGACGAAAACACACACAAGACAGATTTACTAAACCAAATACGTGAAAGAAAGTTACCGAAACACACACACACACACACACACACACACACACACACACACACACACACACACACACACACACACATACAAACACTCTTGAATTGTGAAAAGTTGGGTTCCTTTAATTTCCGGGTGTCAAGAAAAAGAGGACACCTTTAAAGGGCAATGTCCCCGTCGGTCATCTTTGAGCAAATTTCAACTAAAACTTAAAATGAATAAAAGATTACACCAGAAGGACGTCACATATTATGTTATTATGAATAAAATGAACCGTAATGTTCGAAAAATATTGTTTTTCAACTTTTTAACAAAACTGAGGAAAACGCATAAAATTAATTTACAACGTCTTTAGAGGCAACTTGGTTTTGTTCTGTTTCACATTGTCACTTTATGCACATTGAAGAACAAATTGATACAAAACGGATATTGTCAAATAAACTCAGGTAAGGCGGTAGCAATAATGTGTGACCTTTTCTCTCAATACAAACTCCAATGCGCTACTGGAAACTTTGATTAATCCTGTGGCGTGTTTCTAGGTAGATTCTTTGGATCTCATGTGCAACAACTAGTTTCAACTGCTCAATTGTTTGTGGTTGTTTTTAAAGAGTATATGTCCAAAAAAGCCAACGGGAATTAGTGAAGGGGTTCAAGTCAAGGTCATAAACATTCTCAGCATGTTGCGTTTCATTTCTAATGTGACTGTCGTCGTTTTATCACCCACGTTCTGAAACGAGAACGGGACGACCATGCCCGTGTGAAAGCTGCACGCTTTTAAGAAATAAAGTGTTCCCGTTTTTTTGTTTAAAATCTGAGAACTTGATAGATTCTCTTTCTCGTACACGTTTGGTTGGTTTTCTTCATTTTTACAAGCTTGATATTTCCATAGTTGGATCTTAATTCATCAAACTTCTGTTGAAATTAATGAAAAGATGGCTGGGATGACAGAGACTACCTCTTTAAGTGTCCGATATTTTAGACACTCAGTACCAACTGTAACAGTAATTACACTCTGAGTTATTTTCTACTCTATCTAAAGCTTTACTTTTTGCAGAGTTTCGATCTTTAAAAAGTTATTTAGGAAAAATATAAATTGTTGTATCGTATCAACACAACCAAAAAAATATAAAGCGCACAAAAGCGCACTTGCTTCTGCTTCTATTTATAGACCAAACTGTTAACGCATTGAACACTATTGCACCTTTTTTAAAACCTTGACCTAAAATTATCATAGTATTTGTACATACTGAACAGCATCAAGAAACATAACTGGAATGTGCAGTGAATTTTTGATAATAGTCTGCTTGCATATTTTTAAAAGACAAACTAACTACATTTCTGAAGAGAAAGTTCGTTTTCTCTCCAGACATTTTT
>NW_004797860.1:360005-363105 GCF_000002075.1 Aplysia californica | reverse complement strand
ACCAAATTTCACACATATAACAAGCATAGTAAGGAGTCTTAAGAACCGAAATCAAATTTGAGAAAAAGTTTCGTTTCTATGGATACGGCGGCCATATTGGATTTTGTTGACATGTCTTACGTAATGAACACCGCACTTACTGCTCATGGAAATTGATTGTTTTTTTGTATGCGTGTTAACAAACATTAGATTAAAAAATTTTTGTTGTTTTTTTTTCTAAACGAATTTAAACAATTTTAATGAATTTTTTTCTGAGGTACCATTCAAGTTTGCAAACAATCAGTGAAAATTCACGCTCAAGACACCACCAACAAAAAACTATTTCAAATATCAAATATTCAACAAAGTAATATTTAGTATTACATCTTCTCTTCATTCTGTGAACATTTCATGAAGATTGGAAGAAACATGGTGGAGTTATTCAAAAAAGTATAGAGAAAAGTTGCGTTTTGAGAAAACGGCCGGTAAAGAAAAATAAAATATTGACTATATGAGGAAATGGTGGTGATAAACATGCCCGGTATGCGAAAAAATACGGTTTTTGGGGTTCTTATGCGATGAAATAGCTGTAGGAGAGGCGGAGGAAGCTAAAAATGTCTACAACTCAAATTCCATAATTTTGAGCCGAATCGGGGCTTTGGGGGGAGCCGAATCGGGGCTTTGGGGGGGCCCACCCCACCCCCTTAACAGGGCCCCACCCCACCCCCTTAACAATCGAATATAAAGTCTTCAGCTTTTGCACAATGACTTGTATAATTTGTCTTAATACATCAATATTTGTGTTAACATCCGTTAGCGGTACTCTAGAAAATACTTTAATAAATACTAATTAAAAATCCCCGTTGGTCGTTTCTACGTACATTATTTTAAAAGATTTACAGCTGGGGCAATAAAAAAGCAAGTCCGTCCTTTTCTTTCTAATCGCGACATTATGCTTATTGAAAGCATGTTTTAAGAATTTTAGAGCAAAAAAAAAATGTTCACCTTGAAATGTATTTCTTGTAACACGTTTTGCCACTAAAAAGTGTCATTGATTAGCCTCTCATTCTAAAGTCAAATTAAACAAAGAAAACAGTCGCCCTTTCCTCCGGAAGAGGTTTTTTGGTCAGCGTAACCATTTTAAAAAAGCGTTTTTCCGGAATTTGAATTCTTAGTTATTCGGAAACTTGTTAGTTTCACTTTGATTTTTTTAACACAAGTAGGGTAACTCTGTTCGCAAAAGGTGCGCATTTGCGAAGAGGGCGCCTCCGAATTTTGAGGACACTTTTTTAATTGGCTCAAAGAGAGGAGTGGACCCTCTTGTTATGAAAGACTCTTTGGTATTACGTTCAGCAAGTTTTGCTGAGTACGAATACGCAGGCCCTGACATGTTTGAACATAAAACTTGGGGCGATTAATTAGATCCCCTGTCCCACCCAGTAACAAGCCTACATAACTACACAAACGTGTTCTTTCTACTTCTTGGTTTGCCATTCAGGGACATACAGCGTTCTAATCTGTTCACCACAGGTCATTACCATTCACTCATAATGTCTCTATCACACTGAAAGACCTTCGGAACTAAAAATTCCTTACCAAAGTTCCACTAAGTGATCAATGAAATTGGCGACGTCGGTAGTATAATGGTTAGACTACCTGACTTGTTTTCGTATAATCGCGGGTTCCGTAGTTTGAGACCCAGCTCGATCCTAAGTTGAGTCCCCTGGAGAGGCTCTTTTCACGAACAATCCCATTTTGTTTGGGCTTAAAAATGATGGACGTTAAATTAGGAGGGTCAGCCTCTTAAATAATCTATCAGTGTTGCAAGGTTTGATTAACCCGTTCAATTTAGCCATTTCAATAAAAAAAAGTGTATCTTTGTGTTTTCAGCCGTGGTAGTGGTCGTGGCGGTGTTTTTCTTCCACACGAGTGAGCAACAGGGCCAACAGAGCAATAAATGTCTGGAGGATTTCAGCAACACCCTCCTGGGTTGTGTGAGAGAGGCGGGAATGACAGAGGGAAGCTTCCTCTGGTTCGTCACTAACGGAACAAGCAAACGGTCCAGTCCGCCTTCTAATGAGGCGACATTCAAGGAGCAGATCTGTGGGTCAGTTAACGGCAAGATTGAACTGATGTATGTTTCACACCTCTGTACACCCAATATAGGTCAGTTAAAAGGCAAGCTGTTTCCACTCTGCCTGTCGGAGTCAACCCAGTGGAAGAGAAACTGTGTTGTCGTTCAGTTTACATATTCAGCCCTTTATTCGTCATTGTGCATTTATCTGTAAGTCCATCCATTCACACAAACATTTGACTATCCAGTTCCTTTTATCCTTTCACAGACCTCCCAAACTCAATCTTCACTCCTCCATCCACCAATCCATACGTGTCTTTTCAATCTACCAGGCTACTTGTCTACGCATGTCGGTCTTTCATTCTAAATCGCATAATATGTTTATCTGCGTATCATTCTTTCTTTCTATTCCATCGTTATCCTTATTATGTCTATCTATCTTAGCGCAAGCACTCCCCCCCCCTCTCTCTATCTCTCTCTCTTTCTCTCTCTCTCTCTCTCTTTGTCTGTCTGTCTGTCTGTCTGTCTGTCTGTCTGTCTGTCTGTGTATGTGTATGTGTGTGTGTGTCTGTCTGTCTCAAACCCGGGACCTAATGAATGAGAAGCAAACACTGTCACCTCTAGACCACGAGAGCTCCCTTTGTTAGTCGATATGTGTAGGCGTGTGTTTGTGTGTGTTTAAGGGGGGGGGTGCGTGCATGTGAGTGTGTGTGTGTGTGTGTGTGTGTGTGTGTGTGTGTGTGTGTGTGTGTATATGTGTGTGTATGTGTGTAACTCACACTCATTTGATCTCTATCCCAGTGCTCAGCAACAGGTAGGCGCATGTGTGTTTCAGCGCGTGGCCCCAGTAGTCAACAGCTCGGCGTGTGTGGGCACGTCACAAGCCACCAACCAACAGGACATCATTAGAACTCAGCTTACCACCATCTTCTCTACCTACGACGGAAAGTGCATGCATCGTGAGTACACGGCATTGATCTTCATGTGTTGGTTGCGTGTGAGTGTGTTTGTGTGTGTGTGTGTGTGTGTGTGTGTGTGTGTGTGTGC
>NW_004797860.1:356166-357532 GCF_000002075.1 Aplysia californica | reverse complement strand
TGTGTGTGTGTGTGTTGACCAGTGGATGAGGAGTGGGGATGAGGGGGGCCACTACTGTCACCACCCAAAACGTTTGTTTGGCTACGACCTTATTCACCAGTATATCTTCATGGGCTCAAGTGTTTCGGCGACACGACAAACGAAGTGGACAAATGTCAGCAACGTGAAGCTCAAGCTTTGATTCAGGTACTCATATCCTTCTCTTATGTTATCCTTTTTTAAGTGCCATGGGAAATTGGGGGTGGGGGGTACAGTTCTACACTGTAGTTGGAAATGTAATATCTAATATAGATAAAGGAAAGAAAATAAATTTTGAAATTTTATTCATTGCTGTTTATTGATTATCAACAAAGTTGAATTGATTTTGAACAATCAATTGGATGCTCCAATCCTTTCATCCAAGGGCAGCCATTCAGTACCGGGTGTGGCCTCCTGTTGACTGGAGTAGCGCCAGACATCGAGGCGATGAGACGACGAATGTTGGGAAGCGGTATTGCCCTCCACTCTTCATCCAAGGCTGCAAACTGTTCATCAGGAGTGAAACTCTGTTCCTGAGACTTCTGTCCAAAGCATCCCAAATGTGTTCTATAGTGTTCAAATCCAGTGCATTTGAAGGCCATGGGAGTGTCTGGACATTGTTCCCAGCCAGAAAGTCTCTAGTTACTCTGGCAGTATGCAGTCTGGCATTTTCCTTGTGGAAGATTACCACTGGTTGTTGAAGCAATGGGAGGGCTTTAAGTAATTAAAGGGGGCCTTGTTGATGTAGGCCTGGGCTGTCAAATTGTCTTGTACTCTCACCAGGTTGCTCCTGCCAGTGTGGCTGATTGCTCCCCACACCATCACACTGCCACAACCATGCAATAAGGCCTGGGAGATGCATCCAGGTGCGAACCCCTCATTTCGACGTCGGTAAACTCGACGTCGTTTGTCGTGTCGAGAGATGAGAAAATTTGATTCCTCACTGAACCTTACGAGCCGCCAGTTTTGTAGCCTCCAGTTGACGTGCTGAGTGACCTATTGTCGTCGCTGTTGGTGATGCCGGTCCGTCAACAATGTCCTAAAACAGGTCGATTTTCGCGGAGCCCTCTATCTCGGAGTCGGTTGCGTACTGTCTGATCGGAAATTCTGATGAAATTCTGAAGCGCTTGGACCGTTGAAGAGGCAGGCATAAAACGATCCCGCAGGTGATGAAGCTGAATAAAGCGATCCCGGGCTCGAGTTGTTTCCCTTGGTCGTCCACATCTCGGTTGATTGGCAGTGGAGTTGGACTGTTGAAACCTTGCAAAAAGTCGGCTGATTGTAGACTGTAGCAATGGACTAGGCCTGTTTCCCCTCTCTCTCTCTCTCTCTCTCTCTCTCTCTCTCT